>NW_015176027.1:11606-22167 GCF_001447785.1 Gekko japonicus | reverse complement strand
CATGTATTCACTCAAAGGAAGCCTAAACATAGGGACCATAGTCAAAAAGAAGTCAAAGCAAGAATTTGTAACAGAATAAAGCACTATTTTGCATTGTTACTACAGGAGAGTCATCCAGAAAGAGTCAAACAGAAGTGACTGACTGGATGTATTAGTATGAAGGTTGTCAAAATTAATTTTTGCCTGCCAGTGCATTCTGCAGCAGGGAATGTGCCTTTGGCATATAAGGCAAGATAGGCAAATCTGCAGTCTGCCCAAGGTTTGGAAGACCTTGATTATCTTCAGTAATCAAATTCAGAGTGGTAGCTGAGTTCAGCCAAACTAACAGAAAGTCTTGTGCCATTTCTGAAGACTAAGAGTTTTATGGTGGCTTACGTTTACGTGATGTAGTCCACTTTGTCAACTGCATGATGTATTTTATGTTCAGTAAGCAGAAAAAAATCTCCAGGGCTGAGAACAGCAGAATGGACATGAGAGTGCAATAATTCTGCAAATATCGTACTGAAAGAAAAAAAATCTCCCTCAGACATATATTGTGTCCAAAATGAATAGGGAGTTATTATACTCCTGGCATTTATTTGTGTCTTAATCTGTATGGCTAGGAAAATTTGAACTTGCTGCTTTTTCAGGGAAACATGTATTTTACATATATGACAATGTAATTGATACTTTTAAAATAATTCTTACATGCTGTTCCAGTTGGTGACCTTATGTACTTAATAGTCTGCGGGAGTCATCCTAAGCAGCGGGATTGATTTTGATTCAGTGGGGCATATTTCCAGAATGTTCTTAAGACTGTGTGTTTACCTTGATGTCCAGAAAGCTTGTGATAAAGTTCCTCATCAGAGCCTCCTAAGTTACCTCAATAGTCATGGGATAAAAGGACAAGTCCTTTTGTGGATCAAAAACTGGCTAATTAATAGGAAACAGAGAGTGAGTATAAATGGGCAGTTTTCTCAGTGGAGGGTGGTAAGCAGTGGGGTACCACAGGGATCAGTACTTGGTCCAATGCTTTTAAACTTGTTCATTAATGATTTGGAGTTGGGAGTAAGCAGTGAAGCGGTGGCGCAGGCAGTATAACGCCTGCAAAGTAACATCTATAGTGAACAGCCATAATGGCTGTTCGAATCTCCACCGCGGCCGGAGTGAGCTCCCGGCCTTAGTCCCAGCTCCCGCCAACCCAGCGGGCCGAAAGCAGTTAAAAACACCTATGCGAGTACGCGAATGGGTACCTACCCTTAGAAGGGTAGGGGGCACCCGTCTCTAATGGAAGATCGTGGAGCACGGCGAGTGACGGCAGAGTCATCAGCGGCAAGAAAATGGCGGCGACAGAGCATCTGGCGGTGAAAGAAGGGCAGCGATGCGGCGGCTGCAGCAAGAACAAAGCGATCCCTGGCGGCAAATGAACACCATGCAGTGCGACGGAGGCGAGAGACTGAGAGGTGCCCGATGACGCGCGGCGCCTGGGAAGGCGGAGCCAACAGGATTGAGCCGAACCAGGAAGCAGAGCGTGAAAGCCGGGCGCCTGCGCAGTCCCGCTGGCCGACAGTCGCTAGGAGTATGCCAGAGAAAGATCACCGGAACAATGCCGCGCCGGAGAAACAACAAGCCGCTCAAGAACTAAGGGTGCTGGTAGGTTTCCCCATCCCATTACTTGTGGCCCAAGTTAGGGAAACATCGAGTGGGCGTCAACGTGGCAAATGGGGTTCAATGTGGCCAAGTGCAAAGTGATGCACATTGGAGCCAAAAATCCTAACTATAAATACACATTGATGGGGTCCGAACTGGCAGAGACTGACCAGGAGAGAGATCTTGGAGTTGTTGTAGATAATTCACTGAAAATGTTGAGACAGTGTGTGACTGCAATAAAAGAGGCCAATGCTATGCTGGGGATTATTAGGAAGGGTATTGAAAACAAATCAGCCAGTATCATAATGCCCCCATATAAATTAATGGCGTGACCTCATTTGAAGTACTGTGTACAGTTCTGGTCACCACACCCCAAAAAGGATATTATAGTACTGGAAAAAGTGCAGAAAAGGGCAACTACAATGATAAAAGGGTTGGAACACTTTCCCTATGAAGAAAGGTTAAAGCACTTGGGGCTGTTTAGTTTGGAGAAATTATGGCTATGGGGTGATATGATTGAGGTTTATAAGATTATGCATGGGTAGAGCAGGTAGAGAAAGAAGTACTTTTCTCCGTTTCTCACAATACAAGAACTCGTGGGCACTCCATGAAATTGCTGAGCAGTCGGGTTAGAACGGATAAAAGGAAGTACTTCTTCACCCAAAGAATGATTAACAAATGGAATTCACTGCCACAGGAGGTGGTGGCGGCTACAAGCATGGACGGCTTCAAAAGGGAATTAGATAAACATATGGAGGAGAGGTCCATCAGTGGCTATTAGCCACAAGGTATAGATAAGAACAGTCTGGGGCAAGTGATGCACTGTATTTTTGGTGCTGGAGAACTGAGTCAGATTGAGGTGATAAAAGATGAAATTATAAAACTACTAGGGAAATTAAAAAACAGTAAGTCTCCAGGTCCTGATGGCGTATACCCATGAGTTCTTTGGAAGTCAAACGTGAAATTATCTAACCTAAATATGTAGCTCATTTTGACGGTACAAGAAAATAATGTCTGCTGGCTCACCAATCTACCTGTTTGTTCACTTTCCCAAAGAACTCTGCAAGGTTGGTGAGGCAGGAATTCCCTTTATAGAAGCCATGCTGATTTTGCCTCAGCAGGCTTTGTTCCTGTATGTGCCTAATAACTCTATAGTTTCTACTAATTTGCCAGGGACAGATGTTAGCCTAATTGACCTGTAATTTCTTGGTTCCTCTCTGAACCCTTAAAAAAATCAGTGTAATTTGCTAATCTCCAGTTTGTTTGTTCAATGATATGGATGAATAAATAGAGGAAATGTTTATTAAAGTTGCAGATAATACTAAATTGGGAGAAGACATAGTCAGGATACAAGATTATCTTGACAAGCTGGAAAACAAATAAAAGGAATTTCAATGAAGATAAATGTAAAGTTCTGCATTTAGGTAGGAAAAATCAAATGCATAATTATAGGTTGGGGGAGACTTGTCTTGGCAGTAGTACGTGTAAAAGGGATCTAGGGGTCTTCATAGACCATACACTGAACATGAGTCAGCAGTGTGATGAGGTAGCTAAAAAGGCAAATGCGATTTTGGGCTATATCAACAGAAGTATAGTGACCAGATCACATGAAGTGCTGTTATCACTGTACTCTGCTCTGGTTAATCCTCACCTAGAGTATTGTGTTCCGTTTTGGGCACCACAATTTAAGAAGGATATAGACAAGCTGGAACATGTCCAGAGGAGGGCAACGAAGATGGTGAGGGGTCTGGAGACCAAGTCCTATGAGGAAAGGTTGAAGGGCTGGGTATGTTTAGCCTGGAGAGATGACTGAGAGATAATATGATAATCATCTTCAAGTAATTGAAGGGCTGTCATATAGAAGATGGTGAGGAGTTGTTTTCTGTTGTCCCAGAAAGTTGGACCAGAACCAACAGGTTGAAATTAAATCAAGAGTGTTTTCGGCTAAACATTAGGAAGAACTTCCTGACAGAGCAGTTCCTCAAGTGGAACAGGCTTCCTCAGGAGCTGGTGGGCTCCCCTTCTTTAGAGGTTTTTAAACAGAGGCTAGGTGGCCATCTGACAGCAATGCTGATTGTGTGAACGTAGGCAGATCATGGCTACGATCACATACAGTAAATTCTTTAATGTTACACTTAGGCTGTAGGCGCAGGCAGTAAATAATCCACTTTTAATCCACTTCCCAGGTGGATTTTACTGTGTGAACTGGCAAAATCCAATTCGAAAGTGCATTGAAAATGGATTATTTAGTGTGTGTGATCACAGCCCATGAAAGGGTGGGCAAGAAGGGTTGCATCAGTGCTTAGTTCTCATGGCCCTTTCTTATACGCCCAGGGAAATGCTGGTCGCCACTTTGGGATCAGGAAACAATATCAATCCAAAGCCTTTTATTGGCGTATGAATAAAGATACAGTAATCTAAATACAAAATCATGCAGAGTAAAATTAAAATTGCAGAGTAACATCACAGCGTAACATCATAATAAAACCTAACTGTTAATATCACTTATCAGGCCGTAGGACCATGGCACTGCAGAGAAACTTTGCTACTATTTCAGTTATTTCTGTATCTGGATTATTGAGCAAGAAAAGGAGCTTAAAATCATCAGGGGTCTCTAAAAATTGGCCGAATATGGGATATAGAAGATCCCGACGGGACGCCAAATAGAGAGGGCACTGGAGGAGAACATGGGCAACAGTCTCAACACAGTCCTTCATACAAGGACAGCACCTGCTAGGATAGGGAATACCTTGGAATCTGCCAGATAAGATATCTGAAGGAAGAACATTAAATCTAGCCAAGGATATGGCTCTACGCAAATTTGGAGCTATGAGTTGATAGAGGTATACTGCTGGAAGATTTGCATTAAGAACAATCCCCAGATTTAAGGGGGGGATCAGGAAACAATTTTTCTCCAGGCCAGTTTGGTCAGGGATCCTGGAGGGATGTTTTGCCATCTTCTTGGCATGGAGCAGGGGTCACTGGGGGTGTGGAGGCAGAGGTATTTGTGAATTCCCTGCATTGTGCAGGGGGCTGGACTAGATGAGCCTGAAGATATCTTTCAACTGATCTGAGGAGAACTCTGAGCTGAAGTTTGTAAGCAGGTGGCCATTGACCATGTTGTCAGCCTCAACATCTTAAGGAAGCCTGAAGGTAATGGAAATGTTGTAGAGAGCTAGAACAGCTAAGTTAAAGAGCCTGTCCTATTTTAACATCTGTTAGGTCACGTTTAGAGGAAGGGATTTGTGTTTCCTTGCTCAACCTGGCACTGTGTTAAAAGTATGCTTGTAAACATTTTCTTTTTAATAAATATTTTAAGCTTTTGACATTGGGAGCAGTTCTCTGTACCACACAGACCTCCACTGTTTCAGACATGCTATTTCAAAAGACGCTCCAGGGGGGTTGGCAAGCAACTATTCCTCCAAGGGCACCCAAGGCAGTAAACTGTCCCTGCAGTTTCCAGGCACTGGGCAGCAGGAGACACAGAGATCTCAGAGCTTAGAAGGGGAGCTGGGGTCCTGATCCTCCCAGTGGGGAATCCCTAAATTGATCAGGTGTTGGCAGTGGGCTACTTGAGAGTAAAAGAAAAGCCCCTCCAGGGAGTTGGGAACCCCTATGAGGGCAAGGCGGAACAAGGCCTGCAGGCCAGTTCTGCCATAGTACACACTTATCATAAAAATACCCATATAAGTGAAGTTGCCTTCTCTAGAGCACAGATCCTATATTCTAACTTTTGGAGGCAGTATGAGGGACATTAAATCATGATGGGGTATACTGGGGTGTATGGGGGGTCACACTGGATTAGCAGCTAAGAACCAGTGCTAAGAACCTGTAATGGCCCAAGGTTAGCATTGATTTTAACATTTGTTTCACATTGTGAATATTTTATATGATGTTGGTCCTGTATGAAGACAAATTTGTACCTGGAAGATAGGGAGACTTTCTCCAGGAAGCAAACAACATAACGGAGTACAATTGAGCTTATTTCCAGTACAAGGGGCCCTTTTAACGATGCATTATTCTTTAACACAAGAATAATAGGTAACCATATGATATTAATAACAGAGACAACATGGATAATAGCCCCTCTTGGTTGATCAGTTGTTATACATCTGACTGTTATTTGAGAGAGAAACTTCATTAGATGTTGCTACCCAAAACTCTCAAGGGACAAAAAAAGGTGGTGGGGGGGGACTTAACCCTGAAACCTGGGATCCAGAACCTAAAAAGGTAAGTCTAACAGAATACAGGGCCAACAATAAAAATTATATAGTATGAGAAGATACATGTATCTATTAACAAAGAATTAAGAAGCATATAAGGGCCCAATCTCACCTCATGTAAAAATGCCAATATTTAGCACACAAGGGCCAATGGGCCAATGGACTTGACCTGACGCGTTTCAGCCTGTATAGGCCTTCTTCAGAGGTCAAACATAATGAGGAGCATATTGGCTTATATCATAGTACAATCCAGTCATACAATTATGTAACATAGATACAAGATGGACCAGAAAAGAATTGTTCCAAAGTGAAACCACTAGGCACAGAATAAAAGTTCCCAGGCCTCCAAAGGTGCAATCACATGCCAAATGATGTCCCACTGATAATAATTTCTGGTCCAGAAAGTGCCTTCCAAAGATTGTTTAGCCAAAGCATCCTCAGTAAAGTTGTCCTTAAGCAAAGAGCAGTGCAAAACTCTTCCTGTATCAGTGCTGCCATGTGAAAAGAGTTTCTACATGTGAAGAACTAGAACACAAGCTCCATCATAAAGAGGGATTGTTTGAGTCTGTTGTATATAAATCTCCCAGGGAAGGAAAGATGGAAGGGAGACAGATACTTAACCAGTGAGTAACTTTATTGTCCTATCTAAGGTACAGAATACAAAGAAGGAGAGCAAGACAGTAGCACGAGACAACAAGATTGAACTATTCAATGGCAACAGAACCAGCTACAAAAATGGAGGACTTGACATTTTATCTTTTTATGCACCTGGATTTACCTGGACACATCTGGCAATCCAATAAAAACCATTCACTTCAGTGCAATCCTAGTGTTCAGTTGTAGTATTTTAAGCCAGGGGTCCCCAAAATTTACAGCCTGTGGGCATCTTTAGAGTTCTGATCCAGGGTGGTGGATGAAACCACAAAATGGTGCAAGAGATGGAGCCAACCACAAAATGTCAGGGAGTTAGGTCAGGATAACTCTAATAATAATTATTCAACAGTTCAGGCAGAAGCTCTGTTTAACAGGATATCTTTGAAAAGGAACATATTGTTTAAAGATATTGTCTTGCATGCAGCTTACCTTCAGTCACATAGTGAATATCCTTATGCTATGGTGACAGCTACTTCCAAAGCAATTTTTCAAAATCTGCACAGCCAATCATAAGCCCTGCTGGGGTAAAGCCCCATCTAGATCCACCCACTTTCTGAAAATACTTGGCAGGCACCATTGGGCACCACGTTGGGGACCCCTTGCTTTAAGCTAAATACCCAATTAAAGTCAATTTTAGGCCAAAATGTGTTCCACCCATGTGGCTATTCCAGAGACACCAACATGAAAAGAGATAGGTGAGGGGTTTTCCAAAAAGGAATAAAAGGTGTGTAGGGGTAAATAGGAATTCCTAGCATAGTGGGAAATATTATGGGAAGGCCGGCTAATGGAAGGACAAGGAATGGAGAAGCTGAGAAGAGGGTAGGAAGACACGGAAGGTTACATTCTGGAAGGGAAGCAGAATGGGGAAAAGAAAAAAATATTCCACTTGTTTTGAAGTCTGTTTTTTGTTTGTGGTGGTGCACAAAGGTCTGTGGAAGCAGAAGAAGGCTCAGGAGCAGAGCCAGGCCAGCTACAAAAATGGAGGGCTTCACATTATCTTCTTATGTACCTGGATTATCTAGACACAAACAGGAAAGTGTCACTATTGACTGAATTTGGCACAGAATTAGGATCTACAATGGCATTGTGTCAGAAGTGCAGGATTCAGCTACCCCTTGGTGGACTGTAGGTTGTACTGTGATTGGTGCAACTTTAGGAACTGAGACCCTATTGGTTCGAAGGTCAAGCAGGATCCAGGCTGTCATAGGATAGTTCAAACTTTCTATTGTAAAGGCACAGCAGGAAAGACTCACAGGGTGATGTAATGAGGTTAAGGAGCTGTATCTGGTCGCAGATAATTGATTTAGCATAGGTGGCAGGCATTACTTACTTAATTGATAATTGCCAAGGATGGACTGATGGCCTTTCCTGGGTTTAGGATGGCATAACTAAGGATGTTTGTACTGCAAGAGACATTTGGAGAACTTTGGTTTCCCCCCCCCCCTACAAATTTGGGTCATTGCTCATGGCCATGGGTTTGAGGAGCTTTGGAGGGTCAAACAAAAGAACCTTGATAGTGTTCTCCTGAAGCATTCAGCCAATCCAGCTACTTTCTCTTGAAAACAACCGGAGAAATACAGCTTGCCTTGATATCCAATAGATGTATTCAGCTGTGCCTCTGACTTTGGAAGGCCAGAGAATCTCAGGGTGCAAAAGATATGAGTCTTGTGGGGAGGAGACAGGTATAGGAGCAAGAAGGTAGGGTACAACCTCTGAGAATTTCATTCCAGTTAGGTAGATGGGAGTTACACTCAGAAACATATTCCCCATGGAATCCGATGGAAGCTACTACATGATAGAATTCCTAATATAACCAGCTTTAATTCTGATATTAAAGAATCCAGCTCCATTTTATAACTTATTTCTCACATCCCAATCAAAATTTTCTTCTTCATCCCTAATCATGTCCTTTTGGCAAGCTAGCTGTCACTGGAGACAGATGCTGGACTTCTGGGACCTCCCTCTGACTTGATTCTTCACTTCTTATCAGATAAAGTACATAAAGAATGCCAAAGACAGTCTTCTGGTTCATGGTCATGGAGTAGATTCTCTGCTTAAGAAACAGACAAATGCCAAATAGTGTTAATCAAAATCTTGTACGCTAAATTTGGACCCTATCTATAAGCAGTACTAGAATTATAGAATCATAGAGTTGGAAGGGGTCTGCAGGGTCATCTAGTCCAGCCCCCACACAATGCAAGAAATTCACAAATACCTCCCCTCTTACACACCCCGTGACTGCTGTTCCATGCCCAGAAAATGACAAAAAAAAACCCCTCCAGGATCTCCAACCAAACTGGCCTGGAGAAAAATTGCTTCCTGACCCCAAAGTGTTGATCAGCATTTCCCTGGGTTATAAGAAAGGGCCATGAGAACTAAGCACCAATGCAACCCTCCCTGCCCTCTCTCTCATGGTCTGCCTAAATTCACAGAATCAGCATTCTAATTCAAGTATTTTTGATAGACTACTCTAAGTTCCCTTTAGATATAAAAATATAAGTCCAATGGCATTTCGTAGATAATTAGCCCTTTTGTTCATCGCAAAAGAACACTCACAAGGTATTCCAGACAGACTGGCTGTCATGTGCCAGTTACGTGGAGACATCCAAATTTTTTGGTATGAGGGCATAATTGAAAGAAATCATTTGCTGAGCCAGCACAGGAGTGGGGTCTATCCCATTTTAGAAGAACCATTGTCTCAATATTTAGTATAGCAAAATTACTTTTAAAAATTACCCACAAAAGGTGCACAATCTAGGGCATTCTGCTTGACTTGTATTCAGTGGTACAGAATTTGTCCAGGAAAATGGGATTCCCTTTTTCTTGTCTGTTGATCTACCTTTCCTTTCCTTTGCACATGCTACCTCTTGCAGTCTTCTTAAACAGGGATCCAGCCCTGCTTCATAGGGCTCTTGGCATGCATGGAAGCTGCTAGATCAGCTGGCTCATGCATGCCAAAAAGCCCTAATGAAGCTGGAACCCTGCTTCCAACACTGCCTGTCAAGCAGCTGCAGCCCTGCTCCTCTTGCCGGGCTTTTCAGTGCATACTGAAAAGACCTACCTTGGAGCTGCTTAAGAGGCTGGGCTTTACTATCTCCTCATGAACACATGAAAAGGGTCCATGGAGCCATACTTTGCGCACCAGAGCTACATAATCAGTGTACTTGCAGTGGAAAAAACAAAGTTTCCATGCACTTCAAATGATACTAGTGCACTCTTTTTTTTAACTCAGAAATTATCTCTCTGTAGTTAATACATAAATGAATCTTGAAAAATGCAACACAGAAAGGGGGAGTTTGGTAATAAAAGAACTCTTACCTTTGTTCTGAATACTTCTGACGAACTCTTTTGCCTAACACCAGCAATATAAAAAATATGATTGCTTGAAAGGAAAGAAACACATTATCCCATTAAAAAAAACCCCCTTTGAGGTTAAGAAAACTGACACATGATTAAAAACATCAGTTTGGTCAAAGTTCTTTATAAAGTTCTGCCACATTCTTCAGGTTACAGTTAAATGCAATGAATTGCTATCTGGTGCTGACACTAACCCACTTCGGCATTATTTTTAAAACAGGGAATCCATCCTGTGGGAAGCCATTTGAAATAGCACCCATGGCAATCTCTTCAGAGTGACTGCTACATAAATAATATTACTGAGCAAATCACCCTAATTCAGTGAAAAATAATCACCATGCTTACTTGCACTTCTGAAAAAATGTCATACAGTTGAGTTCTAAATATTTTTGCTTGGAACTAAACTTCAGTGAGTTTGTTGACTTTAGTGCTCAGTTTCAAGAACACAGAAAATACATTTGTATATTACAGTTACTATTGTACACTACAGTTACTAAGCTGTTAACAGCAAGACCGAGCTTAAAATACAGTTTATGTGCACAGCTGGTATTTTTAAAATACTTATATGGAATAACAACTAATAGTAGTAGAGTAAATGTTCTCCATCATTACTCCACATTATAAAGCCAGGAAAAGCCTGTGAACTCTGCCTCACGCTTCGCCATCCCCCTTCTCCCATACTTCATCTATTACAGTTC
>NW_015176027.1:0-11581 GCF_001447785.1 Gekko japonicus | reverse complement strand
GGGGTATAAAAGTCTTCAAGACTGTTCCAGTGCCTAGAGTAGTTGCAAGGTTTTCTCTTCGATGTGTTTATTTAAGGTGGCTGTACAGCAAAGGAAACAACATGGCCTTTCTAGCACTTAATGGTATGTTGAAAAATAATGTTCTTTGGAAGATACACTGTAGCAGACACAGGTGGTCAGTATCAGAGTGTACTCTGTGTCATCAAGTGTGTGCTGGTAGTAAGAGAGAACAGGAGAAGCTCACTTCTGTCATGGTTGTTCCCATTGTGTAATGCCCGTGAGCAAATCTGATGGGATGAACTTTCATATGGATACAATAATTCCTTTATGCATCATAATTTTTACAAATTATTTTAAGACTCCAAAGAGAATTACACAATATAGAAGACAAATGGAACAGTCCCTGCCAAAATATACCTCCTCAGGGGCATGATTCAGCCACTTAAAGCATTGTTACAGTCTCATTCGTTTCAGCGGGTATTAAGCATGTGCTTGAATCTCAAACTGAAAGAAAGTTAGTAGTACTTCATTTTACATGGAATAGTGCCAAGATTCTTATGATCCTAGTACATTTTTCTGTTGTTAAAAATAACCATGTGAAGTTAAATAAAACATTCAACTTGTATGTGAACATTTATAAATACGTCTTGGTTTCTTTCTCAGACATTCCCAAGGAATTACATACCAGCTATAAGTAGTATGAAGACAAAACCTAGAAGAGGGGGAAAGAGGTTAAGTGAGTTTCTCAGAAATCAATCTTCTTTTACTATTTATAGACAGGCAGGCCATTCATTGAAGACTTGCAGCTACATCAGAAATAAACTATTAGCTGTAGTACTACAGCTAGTGAACACATTTTGCTTCCTCAACAGTATCCTTCTGAAGAATGTTGCCTCAATTTAAGCCAACTGTTTGAAAGTTTACTTACAATTTCTTAATGTAAGTTGAAAAAAAATTTTTTTGACTTTATTTGACATATTCTCCAAAACCTTATTCACACACATTGGGATGGGAAGATGCTTTTAAAATAATAAAGTAATGATCTTGTTCCTAACCCCAGAAAACAGATCTGTCCCCGCACCCCCCACCAAAAAAAAAGTGAGGTGGTATACAAAGAAGGGTCAGCTTTCCCTGCAGCCACTACTCCTGCAGGGAAGATGGCTATCTTCTCTTCTGGCAGATTCATGTCTAGAATCTATCAGGGCCTGAGGATTCCTTAAAAATAATACCCTTAAAAATAATACCTAATAGACCTTTGTTTGCTGACCCATTTCCTGATAGCCTAGCCTTGATGCTCCCCATTTAGGTTCTGCTCTGCTGCAGTAACAAATTGCCTAGAGGTGACCCACCTATTGCTTTTCCTCACACTTGACGGAAGCATCTATTTTTTCCCCTATTTCACAAGGAAGGGGAAAAAGGGGCAGGCAAACTGCCCTGCGGCTTCCAATGTTCATATTGCCTTGGGTTAATGAACATTTCCCATCCAATGAATTGACAGTCATGGTTATCATTTACATACTAAATAATGCATTTATTGTATCAATATTCTATGTAATCACTATGCTATATATGGCAGAATATGGGGTGTAGGAGAGCCCCAACTCTATGTTTTGTCCTGGCCCCCTAGGTTACCTTTTCAGGAGAAAAGCTCTTTTTGTGCATGGCAATTATGAGCAGGAAAATGGAACTGAGGAAAGGGTTTAAACAGCCTCTCCCACTTCCCATTATAACTCCCTGGGGCTGCTTTTTAAAATATTGGCCAAATGTTACATACACCTACATGTAATGTCTACTCTAGTCACTACTGTTTAAATCTGAATAGTTTTGAAACTGCACTACTTCCATATCCACCTTCTTTATGATCCCTTGATATGTATTTAATGGCTTCTAGAAGTGAAGTTTATTTTACCTTCAAATGATCCCTTTTGCCTCAAGTGGCTTCTTCTGGTACATAGAGCATTAAATTCTCCCTCCTAACTCACGGCATCAGATGGTATTATTTCTGTATAGGAGGATCAGAAGTGTCTACACCAGGGGTGTCAAACATAAGGCCCGGGGATTGGAACCAGCCTGTCCAGAGCTCTTATGTGGCCCGTGACCAACTAGTGCAAGGGAGGGAACACGAGACTGTTTGGGGGGAGTGGGAGGAGCCACTCTAATTGTGGCTTCAGCATGGCAGAACAATCTCATCTGCAGCAGTCGATTGATTGATTGATTTGTACCCCATCCTTAAAAGTGGGCTCAAGGCAGCTCACAACACATGATAAAACAATACAAATTAATGAAAACATCAATCAATTCATCCAACTAAATATTTCAGCACTTTAGTTAATACCTGGCGGCAGCTTAGTGATATCTAACAGTAATGTTTTCTGTGACAAGGCCAGGGAGAGTGTATTTCTCTGGCGCCATGTTAGTACAGGCAACACCATTGTGGCAGATTAGAGCAGATTAAGCAGGGAAGGCCAGTGTCCTATAGACATCTGCCACCTCATCTGAAAGCCTGACACCTGCCCAGTGCTGCACCGCTGGCTCTCCAGTCTACCCATATGGGTTTTCCTTTGCACCTTCCTCCCAGCCTATGAGGCCTTCCAATGAGGATTCACCAACCAGCTGCTGTCCTTTATACAGTTTATATCTCTGGTACTTGCCATTACATTTTATGGCACACATGGCCTGGCCCAACAAAGTGACATTTATGTCAGATCTGGCCCTCATAACAAATGAGTTTGACACCTCTGGTCTACACTGAACATTGTACTTTCAATGCACTTTAACAAAGTATCATAGCCTTTAATGATGAATGGGCCATCCCCTCATGCGGTTAATGAAAACTGCACATCTGGGCTAGGTTAGCTGGAGAGGGAGTTTTCTGCAAACCTGGGTCCAATTATGGACCCCTAAGCTTTAGAAATATATTAATTTTTAGAAATTAATTTTTAGGAAAGTCTTCAATTTTTTAAAAAATAAAAAACAGTGTGCATATTTCAGCATGCTAAAAATGGACACTAAGTTGCACAGATGGAAACAGATTTGATAGTTGCTAGCATATCCACAGTTGCAAATCCTTGGAAACCCCTGTATCCAGCCATACCAATTACACAGCCAGCCATCTTCTCCCCCTCACCCTTTGTGTTGAGGCCACAAGCAAAAGACTCTCACTCCTGCCATCAAGATGAGGCACACAGTATCTGCCCAGTAGGGCTCACCTATCCTGTCCAGTGTTCCCTCTAAGTTGAGTTAGTGTGAGCTAGCTCACAGTTTTTTAGCCTCCGGCTCACACATTTTTGTCTTAACTCAGGAAGGATGGCTCCAGAGCAAACTAATTTATGTAGTAGCCAAATCCCATCGCTCACAACTTTATTGCCAGTAGCTCACAAACTAGAATTTTTGCTCACAAGACTCCACAGCTTAGAGGGAGCATTCATCCTGTCCTGTATACAAATACCAGACACAGATTAGCCAGCAACTGAAGAAGGGCTATAATAGGAGAATTCTAAAGTAGGGGAGGGAAGTTTTTTCAGTGATATTTATTTGCTGACATTTCTAGGGAGAAGCAGCTAGAGAAAAAACATGAATGCCCATCCCTTAACCTATACTTGAAGCAAAGAAGATGCAGCTAGAGATGCAAGCAGCCCCAATTATGAACCCAGGGTAAAATGTAATCCTTACAAGCTAAAATTTAAAACATCAGTGTTTCTCCCTACAGAACTGGGAATAGGTTTTCAGCCCACTTCCTTCCTTCAGTTTTATGTAGAGATTAAACAAGTTGCCAGGCAGCACTGAATCCTGATTTTGTTACTGTTTACTTAGAAGTAAGCAGTGCTGAGTTCAGAGATGGGAGTTTATCCTCAGGTAAGACAGCTTCAGCTGCACAGATGGAAAAATTAGTAGATCCTCCCATGGTTCTTCATCACCCTATCTAATAGGAGGTACATTGACCCTGTGATAGTATTAAAAACAGCTAAATGGGGCCACAAGCTTTATGCATACACAGATTTCCCAGGTATGCAAGAAAACAAAAGACCTGAGGAGAATTAAATATGCTTATTTTAGAGAGCAGGTTAAACTGGAGTGATAGTTAAAGGAATAAAGGTTTGTATGGAGCAGGAAGTGATCAGCCTGCTCATGCCCCTGGCAATTTAAAGCATCCTGGAGGGAGAGATTTTGAGAGATGGGTTGGAATTTCCAAATCCTTTCCCCTTCCTGAAATTCCTTGTGGGCTCCCAGCTTGTTTATATAATTTAAAAATAAAGACAGTAAAAGACTGAAGAATTCTTCCTGTCTGTTAAAAATCAGAGCAACACATTCAGAAACCTTATACGTACTCAGAGAACAATATGGAATACTAGGACACCATTTCTTCCCACCAATGTATCGAACCACAGATGACCCTTGCAGGGTATAGCCAGCGTTACAGATAATGGTAACATTATCTCCAGGTTTATATTTTTCTTTCTTCCCATGGACTATTCTTCCATTATGGATAATCAATTCAGAAGTGTCTGGTGAAGTTCTAACTAAAAACAAAACAAACTGTTTTTAAAAAAGTAATAGTAAACCAACGAAGAAACAAGATTAATTTTCCAAAAGCTTTTCTACTTGCATGTCATCAACTATTATCACTTTGAGAAAAACTGCAACTTTGTTTGCAACATTTTTCATTGTAACACTAAGTAAAACAGGGTTGTACTTACCTGTAAGTGGTCTTCTGTGCAGGCACACATGAGACTGTGCTTCTGCAGGCCGGCCATGGAGAGGAGCTAGCAAGCTTTTAAAAAGAATTTTCTAGAGTTCCAAGAGTGCTCACCCTCCCCTCACCATTCAGTGTACCTTTCCTACCCAAAGTCACATGATGAGGGAGGGGTAAGCATTCTTCCCTCAGAAAGTAATGAGCATATATACTGAGAAGCCCACAGCAGGAAAAGGAGGGAGGGATGTGTGCCTGTTTTCATCATCGTGGCTTCTGTGCAGTCACACATGGAAGAGTAGCAAGTTCACTTACCAAGGAGGAGCGTGTGGGCTGATTAAGCAGAAGTACCACTTTCCCCACAGCTGCCCCACCCCTGGAGTCAACGTCCACTGAAAAATGTTTCATGAATGTCGAGGGTGTTGACCAGGTCGCTGCCTTGCATACATCCTCAAGTGATAGACCGGCTGAGAAGGCTGCTGACAAAGCCTGCAGCCGGTATAAGGAGGATGCAGTCACTCAGATTTGCAACCCACTCCAAACACCCCGGAAGGCTTGGCCATGCAGTGCAATCAAGTTGCCAGCAGTGTGAGTGAAAGGGGATGGCTCTAGAGCCTTGGAACAAAAGGAAGGCCCTTTTGGACTCCTATACAGAGGAGCCCCAAACACAGAAGCTAGCAAGTTGCATCAATGTGCATTGACATGGTGGCTGAAAGACCCAAGACCATCACAGATTATCCCAACCCCACAGCATCTCACAACAACTGCTGATGTGGTGGCTCATGGCACTGAAAAGGGTTGGCCATGCACAGTGATCACCTTGCCAGTGGGGTGAGTGAGAGGCTGGCTCGAAGCCCAGAGTCCACCCAACACCCAATGCCCAACAGGAAAGATGGCCTTGAGTTTCCTAGATGCGGAAAAAGCTTTTGATAATGTTAGCTAGATCTTTATGTTGGAACAATTATTAACCTCACAATGTGGCATAGACTTTTTTACAATGGTTAGAACAATTTATACAAAACAACAAGCAAAGGTTCTGGTCAATGGAGATCTTTCACAAAATATTGAGATACAAAAAGGAACTAGACAAGGATGTCCACTCTCACCACTACTATTTATATTTGTTCTTGAAATATTGAATGACATGATTATTTATTATTTATTTATTATTTGTATTTATACCCTGCCCTCCCTGTGGGCAGGCTCAGGACGGCTTACAGAGGTCAGTACAATGTAGATATTCATTAGAGAAGATATTCATATTAAGGGTCTTAAAATAAGAGGAGAAGAATATAAATTGCAAGCATTTGTGGATGACCTGGTATTTATTCTAAAAAATCAATTGGACTCTATTATGCAACTATTAAAAACTTTGCAGGAATACGGTCAAGTTGCAGGACTGAAAATTAATTTCAACAAAACAAATATGTTAACAAAAACATGACTAAACTTCAAACCCAACAGTTATAAAAATATCAGCTCTGGAAGTAAAAAAAAAAAGGTGAAATATTTAGGGATAAATATAACAAATAGATGCAGTTCCTTGCTAAAGGACAACTACACGGAACTCATACTGGACATTAAGAAAGACTTGGACAAATGGAAAAACTTACAAATGTCCCTGATGGAAAAATAGCTACAATAAAAATGAACATTCTACCAAGATTGATTTTTTAATTTCAAACAATCCCAATCCTTCAAAACCAAAAATATTTCAAAGAACTCGATAATTGATGACACAATTTGTATGGCAAAACAAGAAACTAAGACTAAAATTGAAAGTGCTACAAGATGCAAAAGAAAGAGCTGGATTTGAATTTACAGATTGGCTTTTATATTATAGAACATCATCACTGATGTGGTTAAAATAATAGATTACATTAGAAAATACCAGACTATTAATGTTAGAGGGACATAAATTTTTATTGGGATAGCATGTGTTTATATGCTATGGAAAAGCTGATAAATATTTTAAACAAAATTTTGTTAGGAGATTTTTATTGAAAGTATGGGAAGAAGTTAAAATACTTTTTAATACTAAGATACCAAAATGGGTTTCACTACTAGAAGTGTTTACAAACCCCAACTTATTCCAAAAAAATGCACTGTTAAGATATGAAAACAAAAATGAATTAAAACCAACAGAAAATCTTAAGAAACAAGAATCTAACTTAAGTTGGTGGGAAGGAGTTCAAGGAAAGAGTTAAAATAGAATCAAGATACATCAAAGATAAGCAAAGGTTTTTATTTAAAAGTAACAGAAATAGACAAAATATTGTTATATACTGATGAGAAATTGATTAAGAAATTATATGTAATAATGTTAGGGGGGAAAAAACACAAGATGAAATAGTTAAAAACTGCATGGTCCAATGGGCACAAGATTTGGGACACAATATTGATTTAGACCAATGGTCACAGGTATGGAAAACAAATGTAAAGATTACTAAAGCAATTTCATTTAAAGAAAATATTTTAAAAATGTTTTATAGATGGTATATTCCTCCAGACAAATTAGCTAAGTTTTATCCTGAACTACCAAATGATTGTTGGAAGTGTCAAAAAAAGTTGGTTCTTTTTTCATATGTGGTGGATGTGTGATAAAGTTAAAAATATTGTTTTTTGATTCATGAATTGCTACAAAAATGTTAAAATGTACCATACCTTATATACCAGAGTTGTTCTTATTGAATATATTACCAGAAAACTGTAAAAAGCAAGATTCCTATCTTATTACACATGTAGTGACAGCTGCAGGAATATTATAAGCCAAATACTGGAGGAAAAATGAAGTACCTTCAAAAGAAGAAATCATAAATAAAATACTTGAAACTGCAGAGATGGACAAATTAACTTTAATTTTGAAGAAGAAGAAAAGATTGAATTTATACCCTGCCCTTCACTACCCAAAGAAGTCTCAGAGCGGCTTACAAATTCCTTTCCCTTCCCCTCCCCACAAAAGACACCCTGTGTGCTGTCTTGGCTGGTGGCCACCAAGACTACACACGAGAAGCTGGAAACACGGTCCGAAATCAAGTTCAGTAACAAAGCCAAAGGTCAGATAGCTGGGAAGTCAAGTCAAGATTTCAAGTTTCCAAGGACAAGGAGCGGCTATTGCACACTCAGAAGCAGGTCTGATTACGCAGAGTTGCTGCCGCACTGAAGCAGGTGCATGGAGGGATTTTGAGCAGATCCTTCCTTCCCTTGGAAGTGAGTCTGCAAAGGCTTACAACTCCTCCCGTTGCCTTTGCAGGAGCTGCAGACTGGCACTCCCTCTTCGCTCCTGCATAGTCAGCCTCTGGCGTGCCCTACGTCTGGGGCACTTAGGAGAACTAGGCAGGGAGTCTGGCCTCAGGGTGTCTGCAGCTGGGGATGCTGGCCCAGGCTCAGGAATGATCTCTCCTTCTGACTGCACCTCTTGTGCAACTGCTGGGGACTCTTCCTCCTCAGGTACTGTTGACAGTTCTTCTTCTGGGCTGACTCCAGAGGAGGCTGAGTTTCCTTAGGCAGGTAGACAACTGGGTGGTGAACTTGCATACTGACCGTATGGTGACTTGCCTGCCTGGTGCGAAGGTAGCGGACATTACGCATGTTTTAGATAGGCTGGTAGATAGTGCTGGGGAGGAGCCAGTGGTCGTGGTGCATGTCGGCACCAACGATGTGGGGAAATGCAGTCGTGAGGTCCTGGAGGAGAAATTTAGGCTGCTGGGCAGGAAACTTAGGTCCAGGTTCTCCAAGCTAGCTTTCTCAGAAGTGCTACCTGTTCCACGCGCAGGGCTGGAGAGACAGGCACAGATCAAGAGTCTCAATGTGTGGATGAGACGATGGTGTAGGGGGGAAGGTTTCAAGTTTGTTAGGCACTGGGATGCTTTTTGGAACAAGAGGGACCTGTACAGGTGAGACGGTCTCCACTTGTCCCGAGAAGGAACCAGGCTGCTGGCACTTAAAATCAAAAAGGTGGTGTTTGGCATATGTAAATGAGAGAAGAAGACCATTGTCAGCAGATGAATGTTGCTTGGTCCCAAGAGGCTGTTTCTTGAGGAGAGGTGGGAATAGAGGTGGTGTATTGGTCCTTATAGGGAAGTGGTATAGATACACATTCTCTACCATCAAAGTTGTTCATGAAGGGATTCAGTTGTTATAAAACGTATTGTACTAACACCAGAAACAGTAACCCAAACCTCTTTGTCCTGTCAGAAATCTAGATCTTGATTATCTGTTTTGTCTAAATACACACTGAGTTGTTTATCAAATACCACATTGAGCACTTTGTCCAAAAAGACAACTTGGAGACTAGGATCTTGTCTGGATTCCCCCCTCCCCCCAATTTATCTGTGGAGTAAATTTAATTTGTTAAACTACAGCACACAATCTTGTTCAGGTATTAATTCAAGAACTGAATTTGAAGAAAATGAAAATAGATCTCGGTGTCATCAGCATATCAGTTGCAACTGCCTAACGGTTCTTCCTACCAAGTGCATAGACAAATTTAAAAGCACTGGGATCAAGATGGAATCTTGTTGTACCCTCGTTAACTTGCATAGGGTGCATTCAGACAGGGCATTTACAACAAATACAACACCTTTATTGGCATAAAATATCAAATACACATGCAGCATAGAGCCTCAAGATAGGCTGGAGGGGTATCACATTCCGAATTGCCTTAATATGAGCCTCTCCTCCTAGATACCTCATAAAAGAAATTTGCCACAGGTTCCAAAATTTCTATATTGTGCGAAGACAATAAAGAACTAATTTTATGAGTTCTAATCGAGAAAAAGAGATTGAGTTTCTAGACACGCTAAATGACTGTGCTACGGAGCAGATGGTCATGGAACCTACCAGGGGAGAGGCAATCCTTGATTTGGTCCTAAGTAACACTCTGGACCTGGTGAGAGATGTAAAAGTGATTGCACGGCTTGGGAACAGTGATCATAATGTTGTTGAGTTCAACATTTGTGTAAATACGGAATTGGCCAAAAAGGCTGACAACCACTTTTAACTTTAAAAGGGGTAACTTCTCTGATATGAGGGGACATGTGGGGGGGAAACTGAAAGGAAAAGTAGAAAGGGTCAAAACCATCGGGGAAGCTTGGAAACTATTTAAAATTATGATCCTAGAAGCTCAAAAAAAATATTCCGCAGGTTAGGAAAGGCACAAATAGGTATAGGGAAAAGCCTGCATGGTTAACAAACAAAGTAATGGAAGCTGTAAAAGGTAAAAAGGATTCCTTTAAGCAGTGGAAAGCTAGTCACAGTGAGGCTGATAAAACGGAACACAGGCGATCGCAAATACAATGCAAGTCTGTGGTCAGGCAGGCAAAAAGGGAATGTGAGGAGCATATAGCGAAAAATGTAAAGACCAACTCTTGTGCAACTGCTTTCTTCAAATACATTAGAAGCAGGAAACGAGTCAGGGAGGCAGTGGGGCCCTTGGATGACCAAGGGGTAAAAGGAATACTAAAGGATGATAGGGAAATGGCTGAGAAGCTAAATGCATTTTTTGCCTCTGTCTTCACTGTGGAAGATGAGAAGTGCTTGCCCACTCCAGAACCTCTGATTTCGGGAGGGGTGTTGAAAGACCTGAGTCAGATTGGCTTCCGGTCTGGCTCCCGCGAATGGCGGACGTATCCTCGGGTCGCTCCCGAGGTCGTCTCGCCCGCCCGCGGTGAAGGAGGGAATCCACGCGAGCGGAGACCCAAATGAGCCCCTCAGGAAGAGAGGGGCTCGGATCCGGGGCGCGTTAGGGCGCAACAGGGGGAGCCTCCTTCTCGGCCAAGCGGTCGGGAGTCGAGGCTCTCACCATGCCCTGCCCCAATGGACCTTGCTGCGTGAGCGACCCCGTACGGGGTTTAGCGGAGCCACCAGACGAACAACCGATGAAATGGAAAAAGAAAAGATCGGCTAAACTGTGAGTTGTCAAATGCGGAGAAAAAGAAAACTAAGAGCGCTCCCCCCCCAGCGGAAAAAAACGAGGAGGTGAATCCTCTAACTTCGTTAGCGAGAGAAAAAAAGGGGGGAATGGACTGTGCGAATGGTGGTGATTTCTTTTGATGCATTGAAGTAAAGCGAAAAAATTCTGTTTCTCTGGAGCGCACTTTAAGAACTTTATTAAAAGTAAACAAAAATAACAAGATGTCGGAGCTGGTAAAAGAAAAGCGGAGAAGAAGGGAGGAACTTCCGGTCTGGACGTTTGTTTTTTAGTCGTGAGAGTCGGCTGACTAATGCTTGGATTGTTTAAGGCTCTGAATCTGACGAGGAACTGTGAGAAAAGTTGAACTGTGACAGCGAGAAAGTGCCTTATGAGCGCTTTTAAAAGTCAACAGTTGCGGAGGAAGACTCAGTGAAGAGAATGGCAGCGTTTAAAAGCGAAACCGGAATAAAAAAGAAAAGAAAAATCCATTCTCAGAGCTAGAGATCTTTTGAAAGGGCATGAAAGAGTGAGAATTTACAGCATATGAACTGAAAGCGTTAACAGCGACCTGAAGGAGGACTAGAAAAGCCGGAGAGAGGGAAACAGAGGAAGCTCCTCCATGAAATTGGGAACTTAAAAGAAGTCAGCACGCGAAGAAATGGTTCTGAATGCGCCTTGAGGAAACTTTAATAATAGAGCATCAGATGAACACTACTAACACTAACATAGATAACATTTTTAACTGGTTTGAAGAAAGAAGTTTGACTGCACGCAGAAGAAGCCTAAAAAGATAATTTGGACATTACTAACGGATTAATTTACAAGTTAACATATCACTCAGCTTTCTCTTTCTCCCACTATATACCCTCCCCATTTTTCTATTTAAGCGACATACCTCCCCTTTTTAGGAGAGTTAATAAAGCTTTTATAAAAAAAGAAAAAAAGAAAAAAAGACCTGAGACAGATTGAGGTGACGA
>NW_015176026.1:372474-393193 GCF_001447785.1 Gekko japonicus | reverse complement strand
TGGTCCATGGGGTCGTGAAGAGTTGGAATTGATTGTGCGACTGAACAACCACCACATTGACACTAAGCAAACTTTCCTGTAAACTTGGGGGAAATCCCAGAAAAATCTGAAATCTTAAAAAGAAATACACTGGGGGATTTAAATTCCCCTCCAAGTAAAAGATTATTCTCTGTGCTTTTCTCCAGAGATGGTGGCAATGGTGTCCAGGAACTACTCCAGACCTGGCTGTGGTGGTGGCTGACGCAGGAGCCATTCTGGGCCTGGCCATGGCAGCATCCAGGAGTTGCTCCAGGCCCAGCCACAATGGTGTCCAGGAGCCACTCTGAGCCCAGAGCGCTTCCCATTTTTATGGGGTTTGCCTGATGACTCATTTAAAAGCCTAGGAGTCATACTGGACCCAGCAAGCATTACTTGCTGAAGAAGCAAATTAATGCAGCTACAAAAAAGGGGTTTTCCAACTTAGTTTAGCCCAGAAGATGGCCTTGACATGGGTGATCTAGTTACCTGGATTCATGTCATGAAAACATCTAGACTAGACTACTGTAATGCATGTTGCATATGTTTCGCCTTGAAATCAACTTGGAGAAACCAGTTAGTGCAGAATGCCACAGCTCAGTTATTATCAGGAACTAGTTGGAACATGCACATTATCCATTCTACAGTCATTCCATTGGCTCAGTTACTGAGCTCAATTTAAGTTACTCGCTGTCACATGCAAAGCCTTTCATAACTTTGAACCTGCCTTTCCATCTATGGCCAGGGACCTGCTTACCTAAGGGACCGCCTTTCCATGCATGTACCCCATTAAGAACTAAGATCGGGCTCCCAAAATCACCTGGTTCTTCTGGGGCCTAGAGGCCAGGTTGGTTACAATGAGGGCCAAGGCCTTCTCTGTGGCGGCCCCTCACTGGTGGAATGAGCTCCCAGAAGACATCAGGGCCCTGCAGGACCTTTTACAGTTCTGCAGGGCCTGTAAAACAGAGCTCTTCCGCCAGGCTTTTAAGTAGGGCGCCGCCTCAATCGTATGGCCCTGGCCCTAGCCCTGGCCTGATTACCAACTGTGTCAACAACTGGCCCTGGTCTGATTATCAACTATGCCAACAACTGTACCATTATTGGTACCAACAGTACCAATAGTGCCACCAACCGAGGCTTTATAGCTGGGCGTGAGCCGGTGGACAGTGATCAGTTGATAGTCGATATCGGAAGATTCGCCATCTTTTAATATAAGTTGTATGATTTTATATTGATTGTTGTTTTAATGGAATTTTAATGTATTTTTATATATGTTGTTAGCCGCCCTGAGCCTGCCAAATGGCGGGGAGGGCGGGATATAAATGTAAATATAAATAAATAAATATGTCCCGCCACAACAAGGTTGCTGATCTGATCAGGGCCTTCTGCAGGAGCCACCCTGCAAATCATCAATGACCGGTACCTTCTCTGTTATGGCCCCTGTGCTGGGGAATGGCCTGCCTGAGGAGGTCATCAAGGGCTCTTGGGCAATATTTGTAAATTCCAGAGACACCTGTTTACTCTCTCCTGAGCACCTCCTTCTTCAGATTTTCCACAAATGATACTCAGTTGTTCATTATGAATGTACAACTGTAGGAGAAATTAGGGTTGCCATCTCATGGTTAAGAAATCCCTAAATATTTGGGGGTGGATGGAGGAGCTCAGTGGGAATGTGATGCCACAGAGTCCTCTCTCCAAAGCTGCCATTTCCTCTAGCTAGAACTGATTTGTCTAGCCGAAAGATCAGCTGTACTTCCAGAAGACTTCCAGGCCCCAACTGAAGGTTGGCAGCCCTAAAATGGAACAGTTCAGGAGGGCACCTTTATAACGGAATAGGGTTGTAATTTACTGCAATGACGATCCTAGGTGTTATCTTGCTTTTACTGCATAGTCTACATTTGTAATTCCAGTTACTGCCCTGTTTGCAGTATACCTTGCTGTAGACAGTCTGTGGTACAGGTTGTTTTTAATTCTATAATTCTAGTCCTATCGCATTATCCATTTATCGTTTCATAGTGTCTGACTGTGTGGCGAAATGGGGACCCGATCTCAGCCCTGGGAGACTGAGCAGCCGTTCTGTGGCTCACAAGCCCCTGTTTTTGCCTTCCCACCCTGCCTGGTGAGGCTATTTCCCTTTGTTACATGCTGCCACCACTCACTGAATTGACACCGCCTTCCTAGAGGGACAGTGAGACCCCTCTGGCTGATTCCCTTAATATCAAGAGAACTGCGGGGAAAATCGGGCGAAGCGGCGGGTCAAAAGCCGGGGAGATGGCGGGTCAAAAGCTGGGGGAAAGCCGACACGACAGGAGATGAAAAGTCTCTGGTTCGGGTTGGCTCATCTGAGAGAGGTGAGGGGGTACCGGTTGCTTTTCTACAGGGAGGTGGATTGAAATTGTCCACAGAGGCCATGGCTGGTGACATGGACTGCCGGACAACGACTCGAGATAGCAAGAGGAAGGATGCAGGCTTAACTTGTAAGGGAAATTACAGCTGTTTCTATACAAATGCTAGAAGTGTCCGAGGTAAAATCGGGGAGTTGGAGTGCTTGGTGTCGGAGGGAAAAATAGACATTGTGGGTATTTCTGAAACTTGGTGGGATGAGGAAAATCAGTGGGACACAGTGATTCCCGGTTATATATTATATCGGAAGGATAGGGGGGGAAGGGTTGGAGGTGGGGTAGCTCTGTATGTCAGAGAGGGTATAAAGTCTAGAAAGATTGAGAGGCTAAGTGAATTGGATTCGCTTCTGGAAGTTCTATGGGTTGAAATAGGGGGGCCAAAAGGAAACTTAACACTGGGAGTTTGTTATCGCCCACCAGATCAAAAGATAGAGGAGGATTATAAAATGATGAATGCCTTAAAGATAGCAACTAGACAAAAACACTGTGTAATAATAGGTGATTTTAACTACCCACACATTGATTGGGTCAATATGTGTTCTAGTCGGGAAAAAGAGATTGAGTTTCTAGACACTCTAAATGACTGTGCTATGGAGCAGATGGTCACGGAACCTACCAGGGGAGAGGCGATCCTTGATTTGGTCCTAAGTAACACTCAAGACCTGGTGAGAGATGTAAAAGTGATTGCACCGCTTGGAAACAGTGATCATAATGTTGTTGAGTTCATCATTTGTACAAATAGAGAATTGGCCAAAAAGACTCACACAACCATTTTTAACTTTAAAAGGGGTAATTTCTCTGATATGAGGGGACACGTGGGGAGGAAACTGAAAGGAAAAGTAGAAAGGGTCAAAACAATTGGGGAAGCTTGGGATCTATTTAAAACTACGATCCTAGAAGCTCAAAAAATATATATTCCGCAGGTTAGGAAAGGCACAAACAGGTATAGGAAAAAGCCTGCATGGTTAACAAACAGAGTAATGGAGGCTGTAAAAAGTAAAAAGAATTCCTTTAAGCAGTGGAAAGCTAGTCACAGTGAGGCTGATAAAACGGAACACAGGCTATGGCAAATAAAATGCAAGTCTGAGGTCAGGCAGGCAAAAAGGGAATATGAGGAGCATATAGCAAAAAACGTAAAAACCAACAATAAAACTTTCTTCAAATACATTAGAAACAGGAAACCAGCCAGGGAGGCAGTGGGGCCCTTGGACGACCAAGGGGTAAAAGGAGTATTGAAGGATGATAGGGAAATGGCTGAGAAGCTAAATGCATTTTTTGCCTCCGTCTTCACTGTGGAAGATGAGAAGTGCTTGCCCACTCCAGAACCACTGATTTCAGGAGGGGTGTTGGAAGACCTGAGTCAGATTGAGGTGACGAGAGAGGAGGTCCTAAAACTGATAGACAACTTAAAAACTGAAAAATCACCAGGCCCAGATGGCATACATCCGAGAGTTCTGAAAGAACTCAAATGTGAACTTGTAGATCTCCTGACAAAGATATGTAATCTTTCCTTAAAATCTGCCTCCATTCCTGAGGATTGGAAGGTAGCTAATGTCACTCCCATCTTTAAAAAGGGTTCCAGAGGAGATCCGGGAAATTACAGGCCAGTCAGTCTGACGTCGATACCGGGTAAATTGGTGGAAACCATTATTAAGGAAAGAATTAGTAGGCACATAGATGAACAAAACCTATTGAGGCAGACTCAGCACGGTTTCTGTAAGGGAAGATCTTGTCTCACTAACCTGTTAGTGTTCTTTGAGGGGGTGAACAAACATGTGGACAAGGGGGATCCAATAGATATTATTTACCTTGACTTCCAGAAAGCTTTTGATAAAGTTCCTCATCAAAGGCTCCTAAGTAAGCTCAAAAATCATGGGATAGAAGGACAAGTCCTTTTATGGATCAAAAACTGGCTAGTTCATAGAAAACAGAGAGTGAGTGTAGGTGGGCAATTTTCTCAGTGGAGGGTGGTAAGCAGTGGGGTACCGCAGGGATCAGTACTTGGTCCACTGCTTTTTAACTTGTTCATTAATGATTTGGAGATGGGAGTAAGCAGTGAAGTGGCTAAATTTGCGGATGATACGAAGTTGTTCAGGGTGGTGAAAACCAGTGAGGATTGTGAGGCACTCCAAAGGGATCTGTCAAAGTTGGGCGAGTGGGCGTCAACATGGCAAATGGGGTTCAATGTGGCCAAGTGCAAGGTGATGCACATTGGAGCCAAAAATCCTAACTATAAATACACGTTGATGGGGTCTGAACTGGCAGAGACAGATCAAGAGAGAGATCTTGGAGTTGTAGTGGATAACTCACTGAAAATGTCGAGACAGTGTGTGACTGCAATAAAGAAGGCCAATGCTATGCTGGGGATTATTAGGAAGGGTATTGAAAACAGATCAGCCAATATAATAATGCCCCTATATAAATCAATGGTGAGACCTCATTTGGAATACTGTGTGCAGTTCTGGTCACCACACCTTAAAAAGGATATTATAGCTTTGGAAAAAGTGCAGAAAAGGGCAACTCGAATGATAAAAGGGTTGGAACACTTTCCCTATGAGGAAAGGTTAAAGCGCTTAGGGCTCTTTAGCTTGGAGAAAAGACGACTGAGGGGTGACATGATCGAGGTTTATAAGATTATGCATGGGAAAGAGCAGGTAAAGAAAGAGGTACTTTTCTCCCTTTCTCACAATACAAGAACTCGTGGGCACTCCATGAAATTGCTGAGCGGTCGGGTTAGAACGGATAAGAGGAAGTACTTCTTCACCCAAAGAGTGATTAACACTTGGAATTCACTGCCACAGGAAGTGGTGGTGGCTACAAGCATGGACGGCTTCAAAAGGGAATTAGATAAGCATATGGAGCAGAGGTCCATCAGTGGCTATTAGCCACAAGGTATAGATAGGGACTCTGGGGCAAGTGATGCGCTGTCATCTTGGTGCTTGGGGGGTTCAACAGTGGGAGGGCTTCTAATGTCCTGGCCCCACTGGTGGACCTCCTGATGGCACTGGTATTTCTGGCCACTGTGTGACACAGAGTGTTGGACTGGATGGGCCTTTGGCCTGATCCAACATTGGCATCTCTTATGTCCTTATGTTCTCAAAACCCGACCACGCGGCTTCAAGTGGGAAATTGACCAAATAGAAGCGGGGCAAAGGGAGGCACAACCGCAGCGCAGCTCTTGTGTGAAATCGGTCTCTGAGATGCTCCTTTCTCTCCTGTTGTGCTTATGGTCCAGATCACTGTCCAGTTTACGTTTTAGAATGTAGGACTGCCAAGCTTCGTGTATAAAGCAATGGAATGAATCTTTCCTTCTTGGCAACCAGAAAGGAGTGTTACACAAACACCAGCAATATGGATTTGAGGAGACGAGAAAGCACTTGAGCCTGAACAAAACTTAGCAACATGAAGGCTTGATTATACAATCAGTTACTGAAGGCTACAGATCCCTTGAGTCACTTCATAGCCTTATTCACACATTTAGAATCTCTTAGCTCATTTGTCCTTCATTCTAGGATAACAATCAAGCAAACAATGGCAGACTATGCAGGAGCAGATGGAGTGCACAGATCTTTACTGTGACCTGCAAATGACCTGAGAAACAGTTATGACTGAAACCTTGAATTCTTTATATGAATTAAACTGGGTTTGGAATACAAAAATACTGAAACCATCAAACCATCTTGGATTTCACTAACTGACTAAACAAGGTGCACATATTTAAATAGCCTGCAGAACTCAGCTCTTTTCAAGGATGGACTAAGGATGAATATGCTCTCTTAATTAAAGAGTTAATATAGATTGTTTGTTGCACTTTGTTTGCAGTGTGTGTGTGTGTGAGAGGGGGGGGGGTTCACCACTACAATTTTCCAGTAAATTAGCCAAAGACTTCTCTTGATATTAAGGGGAGGGGGGTCATTCCACAGCATTAATGATCCTTGATTTATGCTACTGTTTGATCACAGGCAGAAAGCCATACACACTTCTAATGGTGTAATTACAGACTTGAAGCAATGATTTATAAATGTAGTTTACATTAAAGAAGCCAATGAACATATCTATCTGTCTAGTCTTGCTTCTTGTATCATTTCTCCCTTTAAAGAATACAGGCAGCTTCCCCAAAATTTATTGCTGAACTGTCATTCCTGCCTGCAACTCCCGAGTCAAGTGACCAGTAGGAGTTCCTGCCAGCTCAGCAGCTGAGGTGTGTGGACTGAACAAGGCCAAGCAGTATTCTAGATGTTGCGTGTCTAGACTCTTGCTGCTATCACAGATGGAATTAAAATATGGATCCCAGCCCCACTTTCTGCTTTGTAAATGGCAAAGCTAGCAGTCCCAGCAGTGAAAGGAAATTGTGGCGGCGGGGGCGGGGGGGGGGGGAGAAATAGAAAGCCATTCTTACCAGTGTTGAACTAAACTTCTGTGAGGTTCAGTTTTTCATGTGAATGCTGTCATTGTATGTATTGGGGGGGGGAGTCTTCAGGAAGAAAACCTCTTCACTCTTTTGCAATTTTTACACCTTTTCTGAAACCATTGTGTTCACAGTCTATTGTGCTTCAATGCTTTGTTTTCATTGGAAGGGCTCCTTCACAGTGATTTCAAACAGGATGAATTATATAGTAGAGATAAAGTACTCCTGGCACCACTGAGAAAGTCAGATTTGACTCTGTGATGGCATCCTAAGAGCAAACAAAAAGCCTCTCCTTGCCCTTTTGTCACATTGCTCTGGCGGTTTCATTTTCACTCCACTCCAGCCTGGCTCTTCTCACACATGCAGGGCACAACATGGATGCAGGTGTGTACCCAGCTGTGCATCCAAACACGCACCTCCTCCAACTGTAGCCTGCCTTGACTCATCAACAACACTTGACTGGATTGGAGTGATGGAGTGGTTCCCTTGGCAAAAGGGATGTGTTCTTTTTCCCCTGAATTTTGACTCCCCCCTAAACAATTTCACATCCATCTTTGAGCCATGTGAAAACTCATCCCAAAGGAGCTGAAAATAGGTTGGAGAGAGAATGTCCACAAACTATGCCCTGCTATTTCAGCTTAGCACTTTTGTTTCAGGAGCAGGGAAGAAGCCAGATCAGAAAATTTGACCCAGACTGTTTTGACACAGGGATTCCCCGCCCTGCATGCAGGGCCCATGGCTTTCCTCTTTAATCCAGACCACCCCCAACCCCATTTTTCTCTTGCTGTAAAGGGAATCCGACAGTATGGGGAGGGGTTGGAGCTAGGCATCACTTTCAAAATGGTGTGGAGTAGCAAACTGCTGTGCTAGGCTTGCCATTTCCCCACTGACAGAGGACAAACCCCCAATCATTTGAGGAGCAGGAGGGAAAGGGGGGATAATACTGTCATAGGTGATGCTCTAGGAATTTCTCCATTCTCTACAGTAATAGCCATAGTGTTTGTGGTGATTCCTAAAGCATCACCCAGAAGTGACATCACATTCTCCAAACCTCCAATCAGAAGTGGCATCACATCCCCTGTGACAGTATAGGGATTTCTGTATCCTAGCTCCCTTGCAATGTCACTAAACTCATTCTCAGCTAAGCACAAGGATGGATAGATGGACAGACAGATTTCTGAAAACTTGTAAGGCCAACAATCTGTTCAGTGAATATCCTGAAGAGAATATCCCAAAGATAGCCAACATGCCATATGCCTTTCTCTATATTGTCAGCTCTATAATGCATCTCTCTATATTGTCAGCTTTTTCTTTCCTTCTTTCCTCTGGTTGCAACAAGAAGGGCAGAACAAGGAATCTCTTTCCTTCTTGCCTTCCTATTTTTCACCAGCTTCTTCTGTCTTAGACTTTTCCTGGCAAAGGTGTCGGGACTGGGCAGACTGACACAAACTTGTTCCAGCATGAACAGTGGGGCACAGTATTAAAATAACACAGAGCACAGGTCATTCCATTTCCCATTACAGATTCAGAAGACAGCTGCAACCTTTGTTGACAGATCAGAGTTTCCCCAGAGTTCAGGGTTATTTGGATCCAGAGTTTCATTTCTTTTCCATGTGAAAATTATGCATGGAGAGAGAGAGAGAGAGAGAGAGAGAGAGAGAGAGAGAGAGAGAGAGAGAGAGAACAGTCCCTTGCTGTCAGCTACCCATCAAACATCTTAAACCAACCAAATTTCTACCTAACTGCAATTATGTAAAAAGATGCCCTCGAAGAATGACTGCTAGACACTGTCTGAGACTCAGGAATGTTCTCAGGTATGGGCAGCTATATGAAGCTCATGTCCATCAAAGGGACTGGAGAAGGGGAACAATCCTTTCTTTTAGGACTTTTCTCCCTAGGGCTTTCTAAAACTGTTACCTTATTAAGTACAAAGGTTACCTCGAGGGCGTGTCATATATACAAATAACTTAAAGAGCAGGAGAAGAATACTGTAAATCTCTATTCCATTCAAAACAACAATTTACAGCTGTACTATTTTTATCCAGTGATGAAGTCCTGATTCTTATTTCCAGAAAGAAGGCAAGATCTTAAATTGGTCTGTGGTCACACACACACACTAAATAATCCACTTTCAGCATGCTTTCTGACTGGATTTTAGGCTGCGATCACATGATCATTTTGATTGGGTTTCACCACTGTTCCCAATTGCATTTAAAAGGGTTGATCAGACGGCTGCATCTGTCTCCCATATTGAAGCGGACTCACCCCCACAGCCCTCCCAGTTTCCTAGAGATTTTCATGAGGCCGGGAAAATCAAGTACTTTTTGAATATTTGCACTGTGAATCCACAATTTCACCAATCTGAACAGCCATCTCTCACTATGAATGCGATTAGGTTGTCTCAATGTCCTTCTTGAGCTGAATTTCTCCCCCCAGCTTTCACCGTTGTGTGCATAATCAATCCTGCACTGAATATATTCAATGAATGAACATTCAGGCGCACATATATAGACTCCTGTGCTTGGTTGTATGTTGGTGGTTCATTTTGTTTGCTGTTCGGGAAAAAAGCACTGCAAAAACAAGGGAGTACAGCACGTCCAAGTGGGAGCAGTGATTTGGCCATGCGCATGTTTATGTGCAAAGAATTTTTTTTAAAAAACTTGTGCTGTGCTGCCACTTGGGTGGTATGGCTATCCAGACAGTGCCTGGAGCCTCGTCACACGATGCAAGCAGTTCGGGGAGGGATGTGTGATCATCCCAAATCGCAAAAAAATACCCCCAATCAAATATATAGTGGGAACAAATCGCGGTAAGCTTCCCATGTGACCACAGCCTTACTGTGTGAACTGGCAAAATCCAGTTGGAAAGTGCATTGAAAGTGGATTATTTCGTGTGTGTGACTGCAGCCTTTGAAGGATAAACCTAAAAAATCAGTACTGCTGACTTTTCTAGCAATTTAGTGATCCAGCAATAAAAAGCTTGCCATCCTCATGCATCTATAGGTTTCTGCTTAATGTGTGGAAATGCGTATAATGGTTAAGGGGTTGCAGTACATAAGACCAAAAATAAACAAAAATACTGCAAAAATGTGTATATCTATTCAAAATTTTGTAAGCATCAATATACAAAAATACAAAATAACCACTTTATAATGTTTTCATGTTGTTACAGGATGCTTGGATGCCCCCATCATACCACATTTTATTGAACAAAAACATAACCCTAAGGACTTTAAATGTGTAACTTTGGAGGTAATCCGCCCTAAACCTTATCAGATCATAGATACACATAAACTTTTACTTCAAAGAGAGGCATTTTGGATTTACAGACTCAATACCTGCCAACCAGCCGGTCTGAACACGTCATTAGACTTGACATGCTTCTTGTAAAAACTTAGAGAGGATCGGGTGATTCTCTGATCTTGATGTGCATAGTGGCTAAGGGAAGATTCTCTGATTGTGCGTTGACCATACGATGTATTAACGTTACTATAAAGGTGACCATTGTGTAAATTTGTAATTTTGTAATTTAAATTGGTGTAAGTTTCCTTTGGTAATTATGCAATTGTAGAAAGTACTAGCAGGATCTTTACCGATGAGCACAGAGCCCTTTAAGAAATAAGTTTAAAAGTATATGGATAGGCAACTGGGGTTAAGGCAGTTCAGCCCGTTTTTTGCATTATACTCTGGAGAGTTGGAGAATGAACATTGTTTCCTTCTATGGTAAGATATTTAAGCGCTTGAGCAATTTCGGTCTCCTTTTGTATACTGAAATAACATGACATTGCAACAGTGATTTAATTATGTATAAGCTGTTTATTGTAAAAATTTATTGTAGAATATGTTGAATCCGTATGGAAGGTCTATGAACTGATGAAGACAACTAAACGTATGTAGTAAGTCCGGAAGACGGTGGCTTGGTATATTTCTGGATGAAACATTGTATTGAAATAATTTAAAAATGTATCTAATAGGTATGTTGATGTAAGAAGAAGTTCTCACGAAACGGAAGATACTCCGGAGAATTTTGTCCATCACCTGTAACAACATGAAAACATTATAAAGTGGTTATTTTGTATTTTTGTATATTGATGCTTACAGAATTTTGAATAGATATACACATTTTTGCAGTATTTTTGTTTATTTTTAATGTGTGGAAATGAGCAGGTAACACTTTTCATGGCACTGAGGAAAATAGCATCACTTGTTAAATAACTTCCCTATGAGTCTTCATCGCAGGGACAGGACATTTTTCTCCTCCAGTTTGTTACCAACCCTGGCAATAACACATGCAGAACAACACGCATTACTATGTTTGGACCCATATTATCACATGCAGCACAGTTTTCAGCTGTATACACAGGTCTCTGGATCAAGATTTTTAGTAATGAAAATGCATCATGAAAACCACTATGCCAGCAGAACCATTGTCATTTGGGCTCTTTTTGTAGCAGAAACTCCTTTGCATATTAGGCGACACACCCCTAACGGGGCCAATCCTCCAAGAGCTTACAGAGCTTTTCTTACAGGGGCTACTGTAAGCTCTTGGAGGATTGGCTACATTAGGGGTGTGTCGCCTAACATGCAAAGGAGTTCCTGCTACAAAAAGAGCCCTTACAGATATGCTGTGGTTTATACTGCCATGTCCATTTGTGCTCTCTCGTGAGCAGGAAGGATCTAGAGGCCACTGCTGTCACTCAGGCCCTGGTAACTCCTGCCCTGCTGTTTATGTGGCACTGCCTTTTAACAGTGCTCAGAAACAGCTGCTGGCCCAGAATGGGGCAGGGAGGGTTTTGATGGGCACCTACCATTCAGGGTCTATTACTCCACTGGGTCCCAGTAGATTTGAAGGTTCAAGTGCTGGTTGTTCATTTTTAAGGCCTGAAACAATCTGGGACTAGGTTAAAGACTGCTCATTCCTGAATGAAGGGATCCAAGTCACTCAGGCCCTGCTCCATATGTTCCCCATTATCAGAAACACAATGGGGTAGGGCTGCCAACCTCTAGGTGGCACCTGGGGATCTCCCGCTATTACAGTTGACTCTATGTGACCAAGATCAGTTCCCCTGGAGAAACAGCTGCTTTGGAGGGTGGACTCTGGCATGATACCCTGCTGAGGTCCCTCCCTTCCCCAAATTCTGTCCTCCCCAGGCTCCACCCCCAAAATGTCCAGGTATTTCCCAACCCAGTGCCAGCAACCCTAAGGTCTTTCCATAAGAGATGGAGCCTTGATCTTGGCCAGGCCACTTTGGAGCCTTAGGGGAAAGTTGGAGCCCATTTGTTTCCTCGAGCTTTCAAGGAGACAAGGAGACAATGGTATATGACTAGGGATAGGCACAAACTGGCTCACAAACTAAAGTTCATGACAACTTTTTGCAGGTTCATGCTTTGCAAAGTCAAGTTCATGGCACAAACTTTCAAGTTGTTCATGGAGGTTTGTGCTGGGTTCGTGAGCAGAGACATTCCCAGACAGACTGTTTCCGTTCAATCAAAATGTTTACAGAATTACAAAGCAACAACTTGGAGGGCATGTAAAGGAGCATTTGGGGAAGTCTGCTGTGACTTTGATGTCTCTAGCTTGCACAGAATCTGTTCTATAAATTATCAAACCTTGGTCATTTTGACAGGCACAGGTTTAGGAGTGTATAGAAGTAATCCTGTGCAAGCTAGAGACACCGAACTCACAGCAGACCTCACCTGGATGCTCTTCTACATGCCCTCCAAGTTTGGTGTCTCTAGTTTGCACAGGATTAGTTCTATACACTGTGCCTGTGTGTCTTTAGCATGTTGGGGTAGCTGTTCTACTGCCTCATGAAGCAAACCAGTTTGTGAGGCAGCTAAAGATTCGTCATGGACCATGGTTTGTGAACGAGGCACATAATGAACCATGAAACGAACCACATTTTCCTGGTTCGTACACATTTCAATATATAACTGGATCTTGTTTCTGCTGCTTTTACCATGTTTGTAGCTTTTTGGTTTGTTACTTTTTGCTTTTGATATTTGTATTTGCTGTGTTTTAAGAGGTTCTACATTTTCTGATCTTATGGTAAACAGCCTTGTGGAGTGTCTAAATAAATTAATGAATACAAACTTTTGTTCCCCCGTATCCTTGGTAGCAAGATGCACATCAGGTACATGAAGGCAGATTATCTTTTGTGTTGCAAACAGGTCAGACCATAAGGGCCAAAACAGACATGATATGAAAGATCCAGGATTAGGGATGTCCCTGTTTGGAAAAGTTAATTAGCAGTTCCAGAAATGGCTGCTTTGACGATCAGGAAAGGGTCACTGAGTGGGAGTGTATTTAACTCTTTCTCCCTTCCACGATCTGCAGCTCAGGGGGGGCATGTCAATTAACTTTGCATGAGGGAAAAACAGGTACCTTCTGTACCCAGCAGCTATGGAAGTAGGGTCGCCAGGTCCTTCCTGGCAACTGGGGGGCAATGGGGGGGACTTACCAGGAGTGGGAGGGAGGCTCAGCCAGTGTTGCAGTGATATATCTACGTCACTTCTGACGTGACCCAGAAATGATGTCATCATGCAGCACCACTGGGGCAAAAACTCTATAGTAATTTTTTCTTCCACAGTAGAATTTTTGCCCAAATACCAGAGTGTCACCCTGACATTGCTGACATAATCACATAACCTCCAGGTCATGTTGGAAGTGATGTAGACATGTTGCTGTAACGTCGACTGGTCCTCCTCTTTTTCTGAGTAACCCCCCCCCCCGCTGGCCATCTGATCACTGGCAGGGGAGTGGCAACCAGGAGGCCTGGCAACCCTATAAGGACGAGACATGAAGAAAGAGTTAAACACCTTCTTTTTAGCAACCCTGCTGCTGAGACTGCTAATTCGGTAGAAAATCCTAATCCTAATTTGCTGAAGAGTGTAATGTTTCACATTCAATGTGTTTTGGCACAAAAATGCAGAGAAAGGAATAAAAGCCCAGGGACTATAGGGGAATTTTCCAGATCCTGGATTAAGTTCAATGGCAAACCACCTCTGCTTCTCACTTGCCTAGAAAGCCTCTTGCTGGGGTCACCATAAATTGGCTACAACTTGATGGCACTTCACACACACAAACCTGGTGAAGAAGAAAGGTGATAGCATTTATTTGAGTCACAATTTTGAAACACAAACAGGTGTGGCAGAAATGGAAAGGAGTTGTGAAAAATCAGTGGATGATAACTACACATACTTGTTACAAAGTACAATTGGATACACCAGGGATTATGTAAGTACATATGACCACAAATTCACTATGGGTGCCTTGAAGCTACATATACCACACACTTAAGCACTCCATCCTACTCATTATCAGGGTAGTAAAAAGGTTATCCCCCATTTGAGTTTGCAATCTAAACCAGAGTTGATTTACCAACTCTGGGCATGGAATTCCTGGAGATTTTGGGAGTGGAGCCTGTGGATGGCAGGCTTTGAGGAACAAAGGGATTTCAGCAGGCTATAATGCCACGGAGTCCACCCTCCAAAGCTGCTATTTTCTCCAGGGAGACTGATGTCTATAGTCTGGAGATGACTTGTTATTCTGGGAGATCACCAGGCCCCACCTAAACAGCTGGCAGTAATATGACAGATCAGCCTCAGGCACAAAAGTGTAACCTTGTGTATGTGATGCTAGAGAGGTAGCCACTAGTTAGGAGTCTGGAGAATACAACCTATTACCAAGCAGACCTAAGGGGGACACGGGGAAAGTATCTTGGCTGTCCTCTTTGGGCCATCTGCATATACACTGTGTTTTTACAAGTGAAGAAACATGCAAAGAAGGAAATTATTCCCTCATTCTTTGCAGGCTTCTCAGAGTTAATGAGCAAGCATGTCTGTGGGCCCAGAGCCCACACCAACACGTGGTTTCAATAAACAGCACAGGGAGGGACAATAGCTTTTTGTCAGAGGAGCATATGGTTCACTTCAGCCACAAGGAAGTGGCAGGTGGTACGGGTGGGAGTAAAATGCTGAAGTTTGCAGAGGGAGGGACAGAGCGGGGAAAGGTTTCAGCTCATAAATGTGATGGTGCTGTAGAAAAGGGCATATTTTGAATGACTATCTACGGGTAAAATGAGGGCTCTACTCTGTCATGCTAATGAGGAAAGATGCCACTATTTTAAAATTAGCAGAAGCATACCAAGCAGAGAGTATTCACAAAATGAATAACTGCTGCTGAGAGGCAGGGAATTAGGACAAGGAGCTCCAGAAGACATGTAACCCTTTGAGAGGCATTATTGAAAGCTTAGAGCCAGAGTCAATACATCACACTTCATTAGCGTGGTGCTGAAGCAACAGTCAATTATAAAAAACAACTGGTTACTCTTTTCTAAGGTCCCAGAGCTGGCATATTAGGGAGGGGGGAAATGCCAACTCTAAACTGCATTGCCAAATCCAGCCTGAGATAGAGACTTCTATACTTCTTCAGAATCGGATTAGAAGAAGAAGAAGAGATTGGATTTATACCCCGCCCTTCACTACCCAAAGGTGTCTCAGAGCGGCTTACAAACTCCTTTCCCTTCCCCTCCTCACAACAGACACCCTGTGAGGTAGGTGGGGCTGAGAGAACTTTTGACAGAAACTGCTCTTTTTCAAGAACAGCCATGCCAGAACTACGGCTTGCCCAAGGTCATCCAGCCAGGTGCAAGTGGAGGAGCTGGGAATCAAACCCGGTTCTCCCAGATTAGAGTCCGCACACTTAACCACTACACCAAACTGGATTAGCCTTGGTTAGTTCAGAAGTAAAACACCTCTGCTGTTCTGCTAGGTCACACTGGTTCTAGCCATTTCCACTAGAGGGCCATCTTTGTGCTGGCAACCCCTTGGAGCTTCGGAGGGGCAAAGCATGGATAGGATGAGATTGTGGGGGTAATCCTAGAGCATTATGGGAACGGCAACTGGAAGAGACACTGCTGCATTCATGAAGTCATCCCCATGTTTTCTCCTGCCGAGAGCAGGCAAGGGTGGGAGGGTAACCCACCAAGGATACACAAAGGGCTGCCCAGGTTTTCACATGGGGGGGGGATTTGCCCCAAGTCCAATGCTAGTGGAAAGTGGCTTTTTCCAGGCTTCCCCACAGCATCACGGTGCTTCTTGACTTTTTTGAGATCTTTCCCAAACCTGCTTTGCTCCTATTTTGGGGAAAAGATCACAGCAAAACTAGGATGGCTGTCATGTAGATAGGATAGTCTGGATTTTCCCTGCCTCTGCCCCCGAGGCAGCCATTCCCCACTGTTCCTAGGAGGCTTTTTTGAGGTCTCTTTTTAAATGAATCAGGAGTTGGCTTATCAATATAATAGTATGTCAGTATGTCCATCAGTGTTCCCTCTAAGCTGAGTTAGTGTGAGCTGGCTCATGGTTTTTTAGCCTCTGGCTCACACATTTTTGTCTTAGCTCAGGAAGGAGGGCTCCAGAGCAAACTAATTTCTGCGCAGCCAAATTGCTTGCTTCCAGCTTTAATGCCAGTGGCTCACAAAGTAGAATTTTTGCTCACAAGACTCCACGGCTTAGAGGGAGCACTGATGTCCATTACCAGTTTTTTTTTTATTCTGGGAGATCACCAGAAAAAAAACTCTGTAAAAGCATGCCATAGAGTGGGGGGAGAGGAATAGGTGGCATGGGGTAGGGATAATGTGGGGAAACCTATAACTTGGAAGCCCTGTCACTTCTGCACTTTTCTATTTTGAAAAGGCCAACATGTTCTGAGAGCCCCTTACAACAGGCAATTGACTGAGAAGCCAAGCCAAACAAAAAGATGGGGAAGAATGAGAGAGACCTCCATTTCCTGGTTCCTGGACAAGGTAGGACTAGTTTCTGTAGAAGAACCATCTGAAGCTTCTTCCAAAGTACATCTACTCTGAAAATTGATGAAAAGACATATTAATAAAGTCAGACATTCCCAAACTACCGCCAAGATTTGTCACCAGCAAAATTTACTCTCAAATTGACCATCCGCTAATTTCAAACTCCAGCCTGACACTGAAACCCAACTGAACTCTTGCACTAAACAAGAAGACATCTCCCCTCTCCACAGACCTCTTGCGATGAGGCCCCTCCCAACTCACTTTTTTGTGAATATCTCAGACAAATGATGTTTTTGCAGAAACCTCATATTTTGAACATTGGGTGCTAGCTCAAGACACACTTTCATGTCATACTCTTTAACAGTCACATTTTTTCAAACCTTCAGTAACAACTAATAGAGCTAGAACTTTGTGTTTCACAAACATGCAAAATCAAGTATTGTTCACATGTCATGTTATACTTACTAAAACACAAAATTTCACCAGTCACAAAGTAAAGGAATACAAGGAACTTACTGCATGCACCTGCCACTGAAGGTGCCAATATTGGAATGACTTTAAATAAAAGTACAGTTTTTCTCGGCATCTTTTATTCCATCTAGTTTATTTCCCCCCCAAATATATCAGTTTATTCCTCATGCAGAAACCTATCCTATGCAAGACTGTGTCTGTAATTCTAAATTATGATCAGAAATGAAGACTATGTAATGCTGTTTTAGGCAACCAGATCTGAGGAAAAGACTACCAACATCACCCACACATGTATAGTTTATAAAGTAGAATGCATGTTGTGCAAATGTATACAGTTCCATGGTTGTAATTTAACACTTCAAGTTAGGTCTTCCAAAAAAAACTGCAGTAATAAATCCCAGAGAATGGCTTTCTTTCTCTCTTAAAATCTCTGCAAATGTCAACATTCTTCTGTCTTCTTTTGGCTTTTTTATTGTTTTACCACATTGTCTAGACATTGCTTTAAATCCCCCAGCTTCTCTCTTTCCACAACAGATATCCAGTAAATATGAGACAAATACAATAATGTAGCCTTGAATACAGCGACACTGGCTGAGATGTACTTAATCAGAAATGGTTCACTGTGAGTTGTGGACAGTGTCATGCTATAGAAAGGAAAGGAACAGTCCCTCACACATAAGCAATTAAGTTCAGACTGGCATGTTTTTTGCAAATCTTAGAGTGTCTCATGACATCACGTCCAGTTTTCACTGGAAGGGACGTCAGTGTACTAGCACAGTGCTAGTACATGCCCCGGTTCTCCCCCTATTGCCTTCCTCTGGCTCTTCAGGCACTGGTAGGCAACAAACCAGATTATCAAGAGTTCTCCTGCTATAGTGGAAACCGGCAAACCAGGCATCACATCACCCATGAGATCTCTCCCCTTCCTCACCTCTGCCCTCCCCAAACTTTGCTTTCAAATCTCCAGGAATGTCCCAAGCCACAGTTGGTAACCCTACTTGCTTCAAAGGAGCTCAGAGCACCATACACAGCTCTTTCTGCCTCCATTTTCTCCTCACTTACTTCCTATGAAGGCCAAGAAAGAGTAACTGGACTAAGGCCACCCAGTGAGCTTCACAACAAAGTGAGGATTTGACCCCAAATCTCCCCATTTCAAGCAGTCTAACTGCAACACCATATCTAACTACAATTACCCCGCCCCCCTTTCATTGTATGGCTGGTCTTTGGAGATGCTCCAGGCATAATTGAATTTTCTAGTAGCAGATGATGCTTACAGCAGAACCCAGTAGCCATAGATCTCTTTTCCAGCCCTGGACTTTCTATAGAAGCAATCCCAGCAGAAACACTGGAATCGTTTAGCGACTTTCTTCCACCATAGCCTTTCCCGTATCCCAAACTCTCTAATAGATCCATCCACTTGGATCTGAGTCCCTTTCTCTCCTCCCCAGCATCCTGCCAAAGATTTGCTTCATCCTGGCACAAGCATAAGTGAGCAGCAGCTAATAGACCAGAAACAGCAGCTCAGGAAGGAGCCAGCCTTTCCTGCCTGCTCCCAGTTTTAAAAAGAAAAACACCATAAAGTCAAAACAGTCAAGTGGTTTGTAATTTGGCTGTATTCAAGAATTATCATATCTTTAACATCTAATCTAGCCTAATTAAACCAGTTGTTTAAGAGAGAGGAAAAAAGAGGTGTCAGGCCAGTCTTAAGCAATTCATCCAAAGTCAAGCAACACATTATCCCCAGAACCAGGAAGAAAAATCCCTTGGAATATCCCGGCAAAGCCACCGCTTGCTGGGCATCACGGGCTTCTACCTCTCCCTTCCCTCACCCTCTGTGTAACATATCTGGAGTCCTATTTATTGTAGCAGATGGGGTAGGACCATGTAGCTGAAAAGTACTGGGTTCACCGCGTGGAGGACTCGGACGACGACATGCTGTAGCACATGTTTATTGTACTTCACACGAACAAGACTGACTGTAACATCCAACAGGGCCAACTATATACATATCCACCCAGCCAACCCCCATGTCCCGACGAAGGTGGCTATTGGTTGGGGCTGGGGCATCCAGGATCCAAAGTTTCCATTGTTCTAGGATTCAAGCTCTGGCCTGTTCCGCGGACCCCTGGTGGCGGTCCACGTACATAACAGTAGCTGTTTTGCCTGCCAGAGTATGGAGTAATTTAAAGACATAGTAAGTACTGCTGGATGCGACACTGCAACAGGTTGCAACATACAGGACAATCCTAAAGTTAATCCGGTCTAATGTACACATTAGAAATCTGTTTCAGTGCTCTCTGTGGCAGACGCTCCTCTCCAGCCACTACTAACCTATATTTAGGACAATTTGAGAAACTGCAAAATCCCCATTCAAAAGCACGGTGATGCCTATACACTGTATACACTATAAACTCATCACTGACACTGATTCAGTATGTGCAGCAATTTTCAAGGCATTTCCAGTTGCCGACATTTACCTGCTTTGTGTATAGTCTGACCCTGAGTTGAATATGAGAGATGAGATACAGACCCCGCCCCCAAATGCCCACAAATTATGGGGCACCATCTAAACATTAGGGATGGATATGAACCGGAAAAATGTGGTTCGCGTCAGTTCATGGTTTGTAGCTGAATTACAAACCAAACCAGAAGGTTCGTTTGCAAACTGAACCAGTTTGTTGCCCTGCAAACCCTGTTGAAAAGGACCACAGTCCCAAAACAGCTGGCTGGCTGTGTTGCATCCCACCACTAAGCCGTTTTTGCAGCTTTCTCAGGAAAAAGAAAGCAGAGGTTTTAACTGGACTCAGGGTCCCTTTAATCCCATGCTTTCTGCTCTGTCCATGAACTGCCAGAAACCCCTTTAAAAGTTTGTATAAGTTTGTGATGGTAGATCTGTCACAAACTGTGGTTCACAAACCACAAACAGGGCAAAATTCGCAATGAATTGTGCTTTGTGGTCCAGTTCGTGCCCATCCCTACTAAACATAAACATAGCAATAGTAGCAGCAGACTACTGTGATCTCATCAGAGTTTGGGATTTAAGCAGGGTTGGCCATGGTCAATATTTGGATGAGAAAACAACAAGGAAGACCAGACTGGAGCTGCTATGCAAGGGAAGGGAATAGCAAACCACCTCTGCTCATCTTTTGCCTTCAAAACCCCATGAGGTAGAACTTCATAGCAAGGGCGTAGACTTTCCAATTTCCCAGGGGCATTGCTGTGCCAGGTCCTTAAAAGAACCGAGGCCCCGTGACATCATAGGGAGGAGCCAGTGATGTCACAGGCCATTGTCACTATTTATGGAGGCGGAGCCATGTGGGATTTAGGAAGGGGTTCTCCAGAAATTTAGGGGGACCTGGAAACCCTTGAGAACCCCCCTAGCCAGGCCCAACGGCTCAGAAACAAAGCATGGCATGGGCAAAATCCTCTACATAAAACCCTGGAGAACCACTGCCAGTCTGAGTAGACAATGATGACACTGATAGACTGATGGTAGAGAAATCATGCTTTGTGTGCCAAAGGATAAAGGTTTAAACAAAGAAGGTCTAAGAAAACAGGTGTTGGAAAGGATCTTTCTCTGTCTGAATCTCTAGGGATCACCTGCATCAGAGCAGA
>NW_015176026.1:359055-368794 GCF_001447785.1 Gekko japonicus | reverse complement strand
AGCCTGCGTGGGGCCCACGGGGCCTGGCCTTCCCGCTGGTTTTGCGGGCCCCCTCCCCTGCTCCCCCTCCCCCTCCCAAATCAGCGCTGCCGCTGCCGCCGCCTCCTTCTCTGGCCCTGACTGTCAGGGTCCCGGCTCCAGCCACAGCCCTTCCTGCCTTGACAGCGGCCCGCCTATTGCTTCCCGCCCCCAGTGGCAGGCCCTCCTCCCCGCCCGCCCAAAAGCGGGGGCTGACCGGCCGGACGATGGAACTCTCCGCAGCCCGAGAGGGGAGGAGAGGCGAGGCGACCCCGGCAGCAACAGGCAGCGCCTCCGCCCACGCGCCTCCGAGACGCAACGCGGGCGTCCCTCCTCGCCACACGTGCGCCAGCCGTGCCACTCCACTCTCCGAGAGGCCTTTCTGGGGCCTCTCAGAGAGCGGAGCAGCATGGCCGGCGCACGTGTGGCGATGAGGGCCACCTGCGTTGCGTCTCGGAGGCGCACGGGCGGCGGAGGCGCTGCCTGTTGCTGCCAGGGTCGCCACGCCTCTCCTCCCGTCTCGGGCTGCGGCAACTGCAGAGAGTTCCATCGTCCTCCGGCCGGTCAGCCCCCGCTTTCGGGCGGGCGGGGAGGCGGGCCCGCCGCCAAGGGTGGGTGGGAAGCGACAGGTGGGCCGCCGCCAAGGGCTGTGGCCGGAGCCGGGACCCTGACATTCAGGGCCAGAGAAGGGGGGGACATTACGCCACTCCCAGTAATGTGTGTGCGGCGCGTGCACACACACACTCCGCCCCGCCTTTCCCCAGGGCCCCCCACTAGGAGGTCTTTAGCTACAGCCCTGGCCAGTGGCCCATCCAGTCCAACACACTGTGTCACACAGTGCCCCAAACCCAGGTGCCATAAGGAGGTCCACCAGCAGGACCAGAACTCCAGAAGCCCTCCCAGTGTTGCCCCCAAAGCAACAAGAATACAGAGCATCACCCTGGAGGAAATGACTACATTGGAGAGTAGACTTCCTTGCATTAGACTCCCCCCCCCCCAATCTCTGCACCTGGCTGGGCTCGGAAATGTGGAGGAGGATGAGGAAATGGGCTGGGGGGGCAGAGACTATCATTATGGGATCCTTCTCTCCTAAGGAATGTCCATCCCCTCTTCTAGCTCTCCCTCTAGGAGGTTTCCCCACCACTAGAGCTATCCCTTCCCAATGAAAGGCAAACAGCTCCAAGCAGAAAAGCCTCAACCCAGCCTCAAAGTCCCCTTGGGAAGGAGGCAGCAGCACCTCTGCACCTTACTGGGTGCTTGACAGCATCCTTCAGACTATGTACTAAAAGGAATGACAGGATTGCCCATTGGAAACAATGGGAGAGACTTGAAGGTGCATTGGAAATAATGGGAACCAGGAATGTCTAAACCAACACTCTATCCAGCTTTCCCTTAAAGTTAAGCTTGCTTGTCCACAGAGTTCATATGTCTGCTATTTCCAAGCTTCCATCAATTTGATGAAAGAAAGATGGATACTTTTTTAAACAATCAAACTGATCAAGCAGCAAAGATTTAATAGGGCATATTTAAATATGCTTAACTGTCCTACTAAAACTTATAGGACTTAAAACTGCTCAACTCTGGGTGGCTCATGTCCTTGTTATTTTCTTTTGGAAGTACACAAAAAGCTAGATGCGTGGGAGCTAATCTGTTTAGGAAAAAATGACTAGGGGATCCTAATAAAATTGTTCAAATTAGGGCCAGAATCACAACTGTTGTCAAGAAGTTTTATATGTAAACCCTCAAAATCTTTAGAGCGTGCCAACTGCAAATGGGCATCACCCTTAGCAAGGGTGTGGTTTGCAAAATGCTTTGGGAAACTCAGCTGTAAGATATGGTTTGGAACACAGCAGATTTTGTATTGTTGTTGGCAAGGCAGAGTGCTTTCGCTATTGGCACAGCTTGAAGGGGCCCAGTAGGCAAGCTCACGGAAAGCTGGCAGGTTAAGTTGCAAGATTCATATGGGGTTGGAAACAAATGGAAATAACAGAACTGAGCTGACTGAACAATGCTTGGTGAGCAAACCAGCCCTTAGGTTTAATTAAGTCCAAGACCATATAGATCACAGCGAGCCAGATCATTACACTCACGTTTCTTGGAAGACTTTTTTTGTAATTCGCGAGCTTTATATCCTATAACAAATTTTCCCTCCCATTCACTGGTTCCAGGCCAAACTCTTGCTGCTTCATATTCACACTAGCTAAGGGACCATTAGAACCTGTGTTGGAAGGGAATAGCAGGGGCCTGGAGAACTCCTGGAATTACAACTGATCTTCAGGCGACAGAGATCAATTCCATTTCCCTCAGAGAAAAGAGCTGCTCTGTAGGGTGAACTTTATAGCATTGTACCATCCTGAGATCTATTCCATCCCCAGTTAGAATAACAAGGATTTCTGCAGAGTCCTCCTCTAGCTGATACACAGGTGAAAAGGCTTGGCTGAAACTTGCTCCCTGTTAGTCAAACTTTTGCCCAGCTATGCTTGGGGTATCATTCACCTAAGGCTGCGATCAGATGCACAATTCGACCCAACATAGGTGTGAAGGCTAGGTGGATTTAAAGGGCACGATCAGACAACAACATCTGGGAAGCGCCCTGCAGCTGTCGACAACCTGTTCTGCTCCGCCACAGAAGCAGAGTTAAAAGACACCGGGGAAAACCCGGTAGTAAATGGGTTGCGATGGGCCGCAGACGGACTTTCTGGTGTCTGATCGCTCCAGTGCGCTCTCATGGCATCAGGATGGTCTGATCAGGCCATCCCAACTCCGTGCCGTTGTCCCCCCCCTCCTTTGCAGTATGCGCATCAAGGCAAACTCCATAGGGAGCCCTCAGTGCAGATGTGCAATTCATCAATCCCTCAGTTAAGCGCATGGGGGGGAACAACACAAAAAGCCCCGACTCACCCGCAGTTGCATCTGATCATGCACTGACGGACTGCACCCGCAGCTTCACAGAGAGGTGTGATGTGATCGTGCAACTGTGGGTCAAATTCCTCCGGAAGAAATAGCCTCGCTTCCCCCCCCCATTTTTTCTGGCACATGTGACTGCAACCTAAGTTCATCTGCTCTTCTGGCGTTTGACCTTTTTTTTAAAGCATTGCCAAAAATAAATGTGACTGGTGTGTTTTGTGAGGGTTTTGTTGCTAATGAAAGCTTTTGTTAAAAGCATTCACTCCCCATTGATTCACTCATAATTAAAGCATATAGGGAATAATAACATCGACAGCTCATAACTGCTTAATTTCTAGGAAAAAAGATACCAAGGCTCTGATCTGAAAGGCTGAATTGTTTAGGTGGGCTTCTTCTTGACTTGGTTTTAATGGTGTTTAATTGGATTAATATTTTAATGTCAGGTTTCTGGTCAGTTTTACTGTAAACCTCTATAGGGAAAAATAGTATAGAAATGCAGTATTTTTAAAAAATGGAACTCAGCAGGACAAAGGGATAAGTTAGGTGCAAGCCACACAGCAAAGCAGCACAAGCAGAGTAATTAATTCTATTTTATTTATTTATTGGCTTCGCCCGATTTCCTCCGCAGTTTCGTGATCCTGGTTTTTTTTAGGATCACGAAACTGCAGAGGAAATCGGGCGAAGCCACGGGTCAAATGCAGCCCCACAGCTTCGGGTGTGAAATTGACCAATAGTGTCGGGGCAAACGGCGGCGCAACCACGAGGCAGCTCTAGTGCTAAATCAGCCATGATGTAATTAACAATGCAAAAATTACATAGTAGGATCCTACTTACAGCTACCGACAGCATAAACTATACACGGTAGTACAGTTCACAGTCCCTAACCCCTTTGCAAAGCATCTTCTGAACTTACACCAAAGCAGGCCTACAACTCCTGTAAGCGACACGTGCAACCCACAAACTCAGGGCAAACAGAAGTATCAATTCACACATTATGAAGAACACAGATTGGGTCTGGGGTACACAACTTGTGTCCCATGTAACAGTCAACCATGAGTTCTGGATTCTTCTCAAATGTCTGCATCCCCAGTGCCCAGCTCAGATTGTGACTGCAGCACACATGGGGAAAAGGCTTCAGCCTTCTCCCACGTGATTTTTTTTGACCTGCAACGGTCTTGGGGGTGCATTATAAACCCCACTGGAGAAACCCACATATCCATTTCCAGCTTTCCACAGCAGACAAGTAGCACCCCCAGGTTGATTTCAAGTCAGGAGAATGGTGAAGCAGGAGGGAAGCAGAAGTCTCTTCTTCCTGCTTGCCACAGTTGTGCACCAAATCAGGCACTGTGCATGCAGGAATTTAGGAGCACCCGCAATTTATGTGTAACAGTTACCCTGCCAAACAAAGGATGGGCACCCCCAGACTCATCATGTGTTCTCCATAATGTATGGATCAGCAGCCCTTAAAGATATTGTAGTACTTGTTAAGAGAACTGTTCTGTACACCACAGGATTTTGTGCTTAGAATACTTGGTTTCTTATTCCCACCGAGCATTGCAGAGAGGCTGCACATGTAGGGAATCCCAGCTTCTTCTATTAGCGTTGCCCGGTCCCCTTGGCCAAAAGCAGGGGGTGGGGCTGCCAGGTCCAGGTTGGAAAACTCCTGGAGATTTGGGGGGTGGAGCCTGGGGAGGACAGGGACCTCAGTGGGGTAAAGCGCCATACAGTCCACCCTCCAAAGCATCCAGTTTCTCTAGAGGAACTGAACTCTGTAGCCTGGAGATGAACTGTAATTCTGGGGGATCCCCAGGTCCCACCTGGAGGCTGGCATCCCTAACTTCTATACACATAAAGGGGACATCCATGCCAGTACTGGGATATTTCTTTGTGGTATGCACAAGCTTCTTCTTTCTTTCACTTGTAGCAAATTTGTTAGGCAGGCAATTAAATTAGCTCTTAAGTCATGATGAGGGGATACTGGTGCACTGCAGCCTTCTGTTGGGGTCCAGAGTAGGGTTGCCAAGTCTGGGTTGGAAAATACCGGGAGACTTTGGGGGTGGAGCCAGGAGAGGGCGTGGTTTGGGGAGGGGAGGGGCCTCAGCATAGTACAATGCCATAGAGTCCACCCTTCAGAGCAGCCATTTTCTCCAGGGGAGCTGATCTCTTGCGGCTGGGGATCAGTTGTAAAAGCGGGAGATCCCCAGGCCCCACCTGGAGGCTGGCAACCCTAGTCCAGAGATTTCAGTAGATTGGGCAATATGAACAGAAGTCAAACCCCTCCCTAATTTACAGCTCAATCCTTCTATCCGTATCTACTTGCTTTTGTGTCACTGCTGCTTATTGCTTAGTAACTATACTGAGGACTGCAGCCTCGATAAGGCAAGATCTCTTCCAGTGGGTGGTTGGATAGATACCCCCATGCAGAGTAGACAAGCTGACTGCTGATCATTGTTTATAAGGAAGGTGTGAGCCATTGTTTCCTGCAGGTTTTTCAGTAAAGTCCAGGCAGATGTAGAGCTGGATACTGTTAACTGGAAAGAGGTGACTAACACCCCTAGATCCTTCAGTGGGGCACCTTCACATACATATGGGTCATATTGCCTGTCTTGTAACCATCTGCAGATGTCTTAAGGCAATTGAGCTGAGGCATAAAGATCTGGGTTCCTCCCTGCAAGTCCATTTCCTGAGCACTTACTGGAACTGCGTTGAATGTGGATTACTCATTCTATTCCCTTCAAGCCGAGGAATACTGCACACTGCAGACCACAGGACTTTAAAAAGGCCAGCAAGGAAAATGGGCTGGGGCAGGAGCTGGTTGAGATGGAACAGAAATAGCAACAAGAAGAATGTGGATGTTGCATGAGCCCATAAGCAATTCCCAAGATTGTATTCATGGGGGGAAAGAATCAGGCACGCTGTTGGAAGAGCCAATTATCCTTTACTGTCCAGTGTAATTTGCTGCACAGGGATGGAGGTTAATACTTCTGTATCTTCTGCTTGAAAATGTATATTTCAGGCAACACAAGGACTTCATTCATTCCCATTCAGACATCCAAGATTCCACACCACCAGCCTTATGAAAACCAAACACATTAAGAACATAAGAGAAGCCATGTTGGATCAGGCCAATGGCCCATCCAGTCCACCACTCTGTCACACAGTGGCCAAAACCCAGGTGCCATCAAGAGGTCCACCTGTGAGGCCAGAACTCCAGAAGCCCTCCCACCGTTGCCATCCAAGCATGAAGAATACGAAGCACCACTGCCCCAGACATTGTGTTCCATCTATACCTTGTGGCTAACAGCCACTCGTAGACCTCTCTGCACCATGTGTTTATCCAGTCCCCTCATGAAGCTGTCTATCCTTATAGCTACCTCCACTTCTTGTGGCAGTGAATTCCATATGTTAATTACTCTTTGGGTAAAGAGGTACTCCCTGTTCTAAGCTTACTGCTCATTTATTTCATTGCATGCTCATGAGTTCTTGTATTGTGAGAAAGGGAGAAAAGTAGTTTTTTTCTCTACCTTCTCTATCCCATGCATAATTTTGTAAACCACTATCATGTCACCCCTCAATCATTGTTTCTGTTATGTATTGGGATTGAATCATCCCTGATTGAATCATCCCTGATTGAGTCACCCCAGAGACTGGCTGAACTTGGAGCACAAGAACAATAGCCTGCCAGGATTCTGAAAGTAACCAATCTAGTAGTAATGTTATGTAAATAGCCTATCATTGGGAGTGGGGTGTGTTTGGGTGTGGCAATTGTATTTAACGGAGCTGAGGCTCTGGAGTCTAGTCTTGCTGTTGCTGAAATCACAAATAAGGTTGAGCTGATCACTAGACTTGAGCCTGCTCATCCATGGAACCCACTATTTAACAGTGGTGGTGAGGATAGGATCCTGTTGAGCCAGTGCAGAGCCCATCTGCACCGCACTGCGCATAGAGATCCAGTGCCACGCATCGCAATGCAACCAGGACCATGGCTGCTGCTCCACGACATCTGCTAGAATTTGACCCTGCTCACCCAGAGCTTTGGGAGACCTGGGTGGAGCGGCTCAAGTACTTCGTACTGTTCCAGGACATCGAGGGCGAAGAGAAAAAGAAGGCTCTCCTGCTCAGTTTCCGTGGTCATGTGGCCGGCATGTCTAAACACCAAGGCGCACGGAACGCTGTTACCTTCCCACCAAAGTGGTACCTATTTATCTACTTGCATTTTCTTGCTTTCGAACTGCTAGGTTGGAAGGAGCTGGAACTAGAGACGGGAGCTCACTCCGTCATGCGGCACACTCAGGTCTCAAACTGCTGAACTACCGACCTTCCACAGCCTGCAGTTCAGCGTCTTAACCACTTGAGCCACTGCAGCTCCTTGGGCTCTGGACACATACAGAGGCACACATCCTTTTCATCTGGATCCATCAATACAGCCCTGCTTCAGTTCTTTCTCTTGGCAGGAATTTCCAGAAGCAGCCCCCTACAGCAACTATATTTATACAGCCAGCCTTCCAAAGCAAACATGGTCCCTGTGCAGAGCTCTTGGATATGAGAAAAGCGGCTCTCAGTAGAATGTTGACTTTCCTATGCACCCCTGCTCTGTGGCATCCTCAGCCAGAGAATAGCTGTCTTTTACTTGGTGAGTGCCAGACGTCTCCTCCATTCCTGCACCGTCCCCTGCACAGTACAAGGCCCTTCTGTTAGCACTCCCTCATAGGCAGACAGAGATCAGCCTAACAGAACACAAATCTGCTCCTCACCTCCCATCAGCCCCCACCTCAGCCTCACGGCCCCATTTCATGTCCATTTCCTTTCCCCATTCAGGAAATGTTTGTGGTTGGCGGGGCGGGAAGAAGAAAAGGAACAGGTTATATGGAGACAAATTCCAATGGGACCTAGCAAACAAGAGCCTTTATACCCATGCTATCTAATACTGCACCCAAAATGGGATTGGGTTAAAAGAGGGGGGAGGGAGAGTGCAGGAGCTGCCTTTAAAATGAAAAACACATTGAGAACCTGAACAGGAGCATGGTGCTGGATATGAAAAAGGGAGGAAAAAAGCCAATGTTAGGGAGGAATTACCCAAGGGAAAGGAATAGTTGAACACTGTGCTCATGTTGATGGTAGGACAGCAACAGAATCAAGAGGAAAGCAGCCCTGCCAGCCTTTCACCTGGTCGAGATGCCCTGCAGGAGAAAAGACAGGTTTAACAGCGTTAGCCGTTTCACCCAAGAGCTCAGCACCCGAGCATCCTCCTTTGCTCCCAGGCTGGGCTGGATGTGAGAGCTTGCCAAGACTCAACGTTCTTGGCTCTTGTGAAGAGCACCCTACAGCACCTGCTCAGTAAGTTGCAAGCCAGGCCTCAACATCTGGCTCCATTGCAGTACACACTGCATCTTCCTCTAACAGGTCTGCCTGTGGGCAAATGTAGCTCCTTCCTGTGCAGTGCTGTTACTTCCCTTCTTTGCAGAGACAGTGTAGCTGTGGAAGACAGACAATACCACCTGAGGAAGCACATCCACCTTCCTGCATATGTGTGCAACTTTGGTCTGTGCCACATGGCTACCCACACATATGCAGGAAGGTGGATGTTTGCTTCCTTGCAAAGGCTGGAAATATCAAGGGCTACATCACACATCACGGTAGTCATTACATTTAAATATGCAAAAAGCATGTGCTTCTGAGCACATCCATTTTACAGCCACACTCACCAGGGAGCTGCAGGTGGGTGTACACTTGGTGGGAAACTGGGCTTTGCTCTTGCATACAGTAGGAAATGGTCATGTCTCTCTGGAAAAACCTGGAACTAAGTAGAGAGGAATTCCTTACTCTGATCTTCTATAAAACACCAAATAAGAGAAGGAGCTATGAACCAGGAAGCCCATTCTGACATTTGCCCCTGCCAGAAACTCACCAACTTCCATCCCAAACCATACACACACACACACAGAGCTGTGGAAGTTTGGGATAATACCAAACCTCCATTTTCTGTCAAAGAGCAGCCTGTGCTTCCTCAGGTGGTATTGTCTGTCTCCAATAATCCTATATAACAGGAGGAAGAGGAGAAGGAGATGGACTTCATTCACTCACTTTGTATTCTAAATCCAAGCAACCCAGACCTATGCTGAAAAACTGGACAGAAGAAGGGAGGTGTGAAAAACCCATGAACCTTTTTACACAGTTCATCATCTTGAGAAAGGTGTACTCTTTATCAATTTATCTCTTGCAACGTCATCAATGCCTTTTAAAAGAATAAGACTAAAATCTAATGAATGAAGATCTGAGACGAAATTAAACCATCTTTGTAGCCTATTTTCAGAATAGATCATTTATGAGTCAATCACTGGTAAAACAGAGTGTGCCAACACCTGGCCTGGTGTGAGAAGCTATTAATTATCTCCTTCACAGGTACCAAGAGGACTGTTTGCAATTTTATAGGTTATTGTCTTATATAAATCCTTAACAGCTGATGCTCAGTGAGACAGACCACAACATAAGCACTGCAGATGAGTCATATTTAGGGAGGTCAAGAACCCATTCACAAGTGTGAACCTAATTAGGATGGCACAGTACTTAACAGTGTCAAACTAGGACTGGGGGGGGGGGAACCAGGGTTAAGATCCCTACTCTTCCAGGAAGGTCAATGGGTGATCTTAAGCTTGTCACAATCTCTCAGCCTAATTTACCTCATTAGGATTGTTGTGAAGATAAATGGAGGAGGAAAGGAGCTCTGTATGCCACTCTGAACTTCTTGCAAGAAAGGTGGGCTAAAGATCAAATAAACAAGCTAAAGAAGACCACCCCCACCCCCAGGGCCAAT
>NW_015176026.1:342817-358997 GCF_001447785.1 Gekko japonicus | reverse complement strand
GAAAGCAGTGGCTTCTGCTGTTGTTCCAAGGCCCGGCCCTTAGCCAGCTGTGTTTTGCCTACTTTGCGGATTTTCCACAGAGGCAGAAACTAAGAAAAAATGTCTTTGGCTGCGCTGTTGGGATGGTTCCGCTCCTGGTTTTTCAAAGCCACCCTCCACACCCAATTGGCTGTCTGTCCCTGCACATCCCCTTTGAACCCTCCAAACTCCAAAGAGCTGGCGACAGGAGACTGCCCTGGCTCGTCTCAGTTCACATAGGGTTCCATTCTTCTCTCGTACCATTTAAAGTGACATTTTCCTTTTCTGTTTTCTGACTTTTCTCTCCAATTTTAAGAAAAGCCTATGAATTGAGTGTATGCAAATGAAATTATCATCCCACATGGAAGTGTGGTTTGAATACTTCCTGACCGTGAAAACAGTGACTAAAGAGCATTAGGCAAACCCAGATTCCTTGCAGGAATAGAAATTGGACTCTGGTTCTCAACCTTGCCGGACCTTTGAGGCTTCTAGTACATGCACAACCATCTGGGAGCTTCCTTCCTTGCACTTCAGGTTGCTCCTTCAGGTTGCTCCTTTGCTCTCAACTGACAGGAGAATATACATTTTGCAAGAGGGAAAGGAGAACTGACTCCAGCAGTCACAAAATTACATTAGGTAGCTTGGGCTGTTCCCCCCCCCCCTGCCTCACTCCCCTATGGAAACTAGTTTCCCTTTATTCAGGTTTAACAGTCCATAAGCCATACACCAAAAGAGACATTTAAGGGTGAAAAACAACAGCAGAGAAAACTTTAACCACATCAACCATGCAAGTTGTACAAAAGCCACTCAGAAACAATCTTAATTTATGAGTCTCAGAAGTGACTGAATATTTTAACAACCATTTCGTAAGAAAGTTCTCTCTAGCGGTAGCATGTCTAAAGCAGTAAAAGAAAACATGCAGTAAGGAATCGACCACAGACAAGGAGCAATCACAAAAATGTTGTATGGAAACTAGCGCTTATAGGTATGCCAAAGGAAAAACAGATCTGGAAACTCTCTCCCCTCCCTCTTCTGCAGCACTTTATCCTCCTCTGCCAGCCTGGGAGGAGGGGAGGACTGCAACGCTGGCAAGGAGAAAGTGATATGTACAGTGTCTGCCTAGGTCAAGCAAAGGTTATTTTATTTGGCTTGCAAAAAAGAGATCTTGAGTAATTCAGGTTCTGCAAAGCCTGTTTTAAGTATGTAGAGGAACTGATCTTTCAGCAAGCACACGTGTACGCATGAGCTTGCACAAGCGCACACTGCATATGGGACCCAGCTAGGGTGACCAGTCTCCAGGTGGAAGCTAGAGATCTCTGGGAATGACAACTGATCTCCAGATGACAGAGATTAGTTCACCTGGAGAAAATGGCCACTTTGGAAGGTGGACTCTATGGCATTAGAACCCACTGGAATCTCTCCCCTCCCCAACCCCTGTCTGTTGGAAATGCATGTGTTTACAAGGTCTGATAATCCAGTCATTATAGGGTTAACTTGTTTACCTAGTATTGCTATTGTTTAGACTGACCTGGAAGGGATACCTGGCACTGAGCCAATGGGGAATTAGCCCGGGAAAGTAGCTTCTATTGTGATACAGATTGGTTGTTTGTTTTCAGGTGACTTCCTTTCTAGGGGTCGAGAAGAAGGACAGATTCTCCATTATCTGTGTGTTTAGTGTGTGACTATGTTTTGAGAAGTAAGCAGTAGAAAATGTAGCTGTTAGATGTTCTGTTATTTTTTTTAAAACCCCGAAAGGGTAATTTTATTATTTTTTTCATAAGTCTACAAACTACAACAGAAAATAAAGGGAGGGACTACAACTAGGGATAAAGAAAAGATACCCACACTAACTAAAAACCCAAGAGTAGGGAATCATATCTGTGTTAAAGTAAATGTTAGTAAATACATGTTAGTATAACATTATACTTGTGAGTTGTTGTTTTTTAACTACTGCTTCAATATTAGTAGGTTTAGTATTTTGAGAACACTTCTTGAGCATCTTCTTATCTTCATAGGGCCATTTTCAGAGTCCTTCTGCCCTTACTTCTGTTTTCTCTCTCTAAAATCATACACAGTTTTACTTGCTCCCGCTTCACCAACAGAGTCCTCATCCGTTCCAGAGGTAACAGAGTCACTTGATTTTGTTTCTTCATCATTTGGCTCTTCTTCTGATCCCAGCTGCCATCTCAGAAATTCCTTCGCTTTAAAGATGGAGTCAATCTTCTCTCTTCTGTCGTTAATTTTAAAGATGACATATTCAGGAATCCCCCACCGACATTGTATTCCGTTTGTTTGAAGAAATGAGATTAATTCCTTGTAGCTCTTCCTCTTTTGACGAATTTCAGATGGAATGTCTTTTAGAGTCTTAATAATTGTATTCCCAAATTTCAATGGATTTGCTGAAGTTGCCTTCAATATGACATCTCTGGTCTGTCTTCTTGCAAACTTGACCACTATCTCCCCAGGTAGGCTGTTTTTTTAAATATAATTAGAGTATGCCCGATAGGCAGACTCTATATCTTTTACTATTTCTTCTGCTGATAAGCCTGTTGCTGCGGCGCTAAGACTCCCAGAGTCTTCTTTAGATCTTCTTTCTCCTTTTCAGGCACTCCCTGGAATCTGAGAATCAAATTGGCTTTCTCCATTTGCAGCTGTAAAAGATGATTTTCCTGCATTTTTTGTTTTACTTCCACATCTTTCACTCTTTTTTTCATCTTTTTGTTCTGACTGCCTGGTTTCAGTTTTAACTTTCCTCGGGAAGCCGCCATATTTCACTTTCTTTACACTTCCAAACCGCTGTGCCTGGACCCGAAAGACTCGTCGCTCCACTATCGGTACTCAAGTAAGTCTCTCAAAAAAGAATTTGCTGTTTGCTTCCCCCCTTCCCCCTTCGCTACGTTAGGCCATTCACGTGCTTAGGAGGCATCCCTCCTTACGCACCGCTTTTCCCACGGGGGGGGGGACTCCATTTTAGTAAAATAATCAGTTTATGTCGAACTCACATTCATTGTTGGTCATAACTTGACCCCACTCTCTTCATATGTTATTTCACTCGATCTCCTGAGCTTGTCCTGGTTAGATTGGCTTGTACCCGGAGGTCACCCATCGGCTGGACCTTCAGGGTGGAGGGAAGCCTCTATTCTTCGGCATCAAGCCATCAAAGAGGCTACCCCTCGAGAGCCCTCTGGCCAGGAGCCCATCACAAGGACTCCACCGGGGCGCCACTTGAGGTGGCACCCCTCCTAGCCAAAGGTGTGCTAGTCGCCTCCTCGAGCTCCGAGGAAAGCGACCGCCATCGCCGATCCACCCACCGGAAGTCTCGATGTTCTGTTATTTTGTAGGTTCCCTGTATACCTTTTACCCTTAGAAATAAAGGTTTTTAAAAGCAAAGAAATCTCTTCTTTCCAATAGAGCAAGATCCATTGATACTCTGAGTAATTTAAATACTTTTGACTATTTTTACAACACTGTCCTCCTCAGGCTCCATCTCCAAAGTGTCCAGGTATTTCCCAACCTGGAGCTGGCAACCCTAGGTATTTCTTCAAGGTAATAGCCCACCAAGTATTTACATGAAAGTATTTGTACCTTTTCTACACAGCCTAGCGGGTGACTTATAAAATAACAACAGGGGTTTGGGGTTTTTTTGCATTTTATGTGTGTGCGACTGTGCCTGGAAGTCATAGCAACCTCTGGTTACTCCTACTGGGGCATGGAAGACGTTCAGAGAGGTGGCTTGATAGCCTGCCACTGCGTCTTCCCCCTGGTATTCCTTGAAGATCTTCTGTCCAAGTACTTGCCAGGGTCAGCCCTGCTTAGCTTCCGAGATCTGATGAGATCAGGCTTGCCTGGGCTATCCAGATCAGGGCAACAACAACAGCTGTTTGTTGAGAAAAGAGAGCTGGAGGGATGTGCCTGGATTCACCTTGATGGGCCATGATGACTATCTGTCACTTCCCAACCTCAGCAGGTTGCTTGTTCTCTGACACTGGCGACTAGAGCTTGGGAGGGAGGAAGTGACTCAAATCAAACCTATGGCCATGCCATAAATGATAACACTTTTCTAGAAATTACTCTCCAAAGTAGGTCACTTAATTTGACAAACCATGACAATCATATAAGCAGGGGTCATTTTGTAGAAAAAGAGGTGCAGGAGCTCATTAGCGTAACCCATTAGCATAACTTATTTGCATATGCCACACACCCTGACATCACCGGAAGTGTGTCAGAAGGCAACACCCACCGCTCAGGCTCTACTGGACTGTTTTGGATTGCTAGCTATTGGGAGGGGGGACGTGCAGATCTGTCCTCGCAGAGGAGGGAGAGCTTGTACCTGAAAAAAACTTGGTCTTAAAGGTGCCACTGGACTGTTTTGGACTGGGGGACTGGGGGGGGCTCTGCAACTTACCTGGCTGCTTCTTGCTCTGACTGAGGGCTGCTGGGAGCAGGGGGTGGGGCTTGTTGCATGTGCCCACCCCCTGGACTCTTTACTGCTGGAGCTCCGCTCCTGTGCGCTCCTGCAGGAAATGACGCCTGCATATAAGTGATCAAATACAGCTTGGTTAGACAAATTCCAGGCAACAGATATAATGACAGTAGGCTAGGAATCAAAGTTAATCACAGGAAACCCAAAAGGAAAAAGTCTTTGCTTGGTGGTTAAAAGTCAACAATGAAGGTGCCAAGCAGGTCTCTCAGAGAAGGGAGTCCAAAGACATGGCACCACTACAGAAAAGCCCAGCCTTTGATTACCATCTGTGTTGTTCACTGGGGAGGGGTCACCAGAGTGAGATTTATAATATAGATATTGGCAGGTTCACACAGGAGCACTGATCCTTCAGGTAACCTTTAAAACCCTGAGCACTCTGAGCCAGGATTGATATTAAAACATTTCTCTCCCAACTTTCCACAAAAAAGGGTTCAAAGGTGGCTGGTTTGTTTGCATTTGGGAAACTAACTGGAAACCCAAGATCTCACAATACGATGTTAATTGTAGTGGATCCCTGAATACTTGTGCCACTGAATACTTGAACCAGTTGAAATTTCCGGGAATCTTCAAAGGCAGCCTCATATAGTGTTGTTTACAGTGATCTAACATAGCTACGACATGGGTAATCATGGCAAGATAGTTTCTTTCCAAGAAGAGGCACACCCCTCACGGTAAAAGGCACTTAGAGGCCTGCAGCCACTTCCTCATCTACAGACAAGGCCATATTTTAAAAAACATCTCCAAACCGTGAGTATAGTTTTTTTTAAGGGGCGGTACAACCCGATCCACCATATGTCAAAATTCAGCCTCCACAGTTGCAAGATTCCCCACTGGCTGTATCTCTGTGTTGTCTAAATTTAGTTTATTGGTCCTAATGTGGAAACTGGTTAACACCTTCACAGCACCATCACCGTCCCAACGCCTTCCCACCACCACACACCACCACCGCTGGTGCGGGTATCATCGGAGGGAGCGGGACATCCCTAGGGGATGACAGGGTTGTGGGGACATACACTGCTGTGGTTGTTCAGATATAACATCTTAGAACACCATCTTGGTTTCACGATTTGGAGTGAGTATTGGAGCACCGATAATTTATTTTAAGAATTTTATTTAACTGTAGTATGTGTATTATTGTATTTTATACTGTTTTTATTGTTATAATCTGGCATTTATGCCTCTGTTAGCCACCCTGAGCCTTCGGGGAGGGCGGGATACAAATCCAAATAAATAAATAAATAATAATAAATAAAATAGAGAAATCCAAACTCTATATTCTCAGCATATTGATCACCTATCACCCCAAATCTCTGGACTGCCTCAGACAGCCCTAGATATTAAATAGCATGAGAAACAAAACACAATCCTGCAGAAGATCACAACATAAATTCTTTAGGGCAGCACAAGAGTTTCCCACACACACCCATCCCACACACACCCCGCTACATCTTCTGCTAGAAACAGTACTACTATGGCATGGTGCCACCAAGTGAGAATAGGTGTCCTTAATAAAACAATGGCTGAAGGTATCAAAAAGCCACTAAAAACCCAGAACAGCCAATAAGGGTGCATTTTATTTTGTGGCAGCAGCATCCAGGTGGCTTCTGTGCCACACCTAGCTCTGAAGCTTAATTGAAATGGGTCCAGCACCTGCAGCTGAACTGCCGCCACACCTTGAGTACTTGAAAGCAGAGGTTTGCAGGTGGCTGATATTTAGCACAATCATTAGAGTTGCAGGACAGCTTCTTTAGGAGGGCCCAGGAACAGTACTATTCTCTCTCTCTCTCTCTCTCTCTCAGAGAAGTTTTTATAACCTCTTGCACTAACGAGTTGGTACTCTACTGTTCGATCTAGTTAATCAGGAAGAACCAGGGTTGAGCAGACAAGGGATAGGACTAGTAACCACACTGAGCAGCATGGTCTAAAAATAGCAATCCAGAATCCAAGCAAAAACGTAAGTCAACATCTAGGAACTTTACGGTATCAATTCCAGATTAGGGCAGACATGTGTGATTCAATAAGTATAGTGCCTGGCAAACAGGGCACAATGGGCTAGAAGCTCTAAAACCTTGTTTCTGAAGCTCTCATTGAGTCGATTTTTCATCATTCCAAACAGCTCTGCTGGCCATCCCTGTAGGGCCTATGGTGGCAGAGAAGTAGTGGATGGGTCAGTTCATATGGGAGAAGGCAAACCCATGGAGCATCTGCAGAAAGGGAGTGATATGCAGATTCCACTTGGCCCCCGATAGTAGCTGAGCTGCAGCATTCTGTATCAGCTGTAGTTTCTGAGTTGTCTTTAAGGGCAGAAACATGTGGGGTGCATTATAATAGTCTAGCCTGAAGGTAACCATAGCATGGATCTGTGCAGCCAGGTCAAGGCAGGGGGCCAGCTTGCAGGCTAAGTGGAGTTGGAAGAATGCCTTTTATGAAGCTACCATCATGTTGCTTCTCCAGCAATAAAGCTGGACCTAGTATCATCCCTAGGATATTAACCAAGTCAGCTGGACTCCATCAAAACTGAGAGCATCATGTACCTTGGCCTCCCCAACCAATATTGCCTCCATCTTGTCAGGATTCAGTTTCAGCTTGCTTGCCCTTAGCCATTCAGCTAAAGGCATCAGACATTGTTTCAGAGTTTCTAACACCTCGCCAGGTGATGTGGAGAAAGAAACATAGAGCTGGGTATATCTGTCTAACAAAGCATACGTGATTTTAATAGCCTGAAGCCCGAGGGCTTGGAGATGGATAAGATATATCAGCATATTGAATTATTTCTCCTACAGGACTTTACATTGAGATTGAATAGGATGAGGGACAAGACTGAATCACAAGGCAAGTCACACACCCTATCTCCCCCCTCCTCCCAGCAGCCATCTTGGAGCGATAACTCCCTGCCTGGCTTTGAGGAGAAGTGCTTATTTTCCTCCTGTTGCACTTGAGCTGCTGATCCGGCACTGGTGCTCCCTCCTCCAACCAGACAGGTGATCCAGGTGGTGGCGCTGCTATTCGTGTTCCCTTCTCCCCACCTCCACCAGGCAGCTTGCCCAGGTGTCCCATCTGCTGCTCCCTGGCTGCCACCATCTCACACCTGAGCCACAGTTCCAGTGACAAGCGGAGGGGATCCAGGTGAAAAGCACCTTTATTTCAAGAGGACAGCCAGTCACCGGTTGTGTCTTCTCCATTGCCCTGCCTACTTTTCTGAAGTACATGGTGGTCATCTGGAGAAGTGCCTGTGGGCACTGTGACACCCACGGACACCACATTAGGGAACCACGCTCTAGAGTCTGACAGTAAGACGAAATTCATATCAACCTTGACAATTTGACAACCGAGCCTATATTGGTGCTTTACCAAGAACCTGAGAAGATAGTTCAGAGGTGTTCGCAATGCCCATCTTATCCTCCTAGTAGTGCAAGAAAGACAGCTCTTTCATCTAAGATCAAGTTTTAGATGACAGGTTTACTCCATGGATTGAGCTGGCATTTTAGCAACAACACCCAGTGATTCAGTGTGGCATTGACAAGGTATCCATCGCTGGGAGGGAGTCTGGAAGAAGGTGAGGGCAGACAATGCCTTTGACATTCAGACACAGACAAGCTCCTTGGAGGAGCAATTTGAAGGTGAGAAACAGTGGTTGAGGAAACTGTTAAGTAGCCATGGCCACTTCTCCACTCTCAGTTATCCAGCTCAATGTCAATTTTCTTAAAAATGAAAAGAGATGCTGTAGCTCCAACACATGTTGGACAGGATACCTTTACAACTCTACAACAGCAGACCCACCATACCAAACTTCGCTTCTTACGTATGCTAATTCACGTGGATAGATTCCTGGTGAAATAATCCTGCTCTTTTCCTCTCCTCCACAAACAGCAGGATATGAAAACTTCAGCTCCAGTCTGACTCCCTCCTCTCGACACCCCCTCCCACTCCAAGTTTGGAGCCCCAGCGAAACTGCACTTCATTTTTCACTTGGACAGGTTAAAATAAACCTTGCTCAGTACCCAAGTCTGGCATTCATTAGACTTATTCTTAATTTCCTCAAGTATTTTCCATCAGGCAGGGAGGCAGGGGGAGGGTGGAGGGAGCTGGGCTCACTTCAGTCTTTCCATCCAAAGAGGGACCCTGGTTGGAAGGCAACATCACAGCATTCCCAAGCTTGGGTTCAGTTTACATGGCAGTGGCCACATCACACGAGAAACTTTGCAGCCCTCTGGTGTCCAATTGAAAACTTAGTAGCCAGCGAGTGAAGACAGACAGATGTAAACTTCCCCTCTCCTCAGCACTAGAAAACACGTAACAGGATCCAGCCGGCGTTTCCTGGTCTGTAAGCGTTGTTGCATGTATTATGCAGAGTCAAGCCACAACTCTTTGATATATTCACAAATATACAATGACTGTCTGTACTCCCTGCATTAAAGTGTACACGTAAACAGCTTTGATGCACACCTACATACACAATGAATATCTGATATATCTGGCTCATAGCGATACATAGGCATTTACTTAGAAGCTTCTGCACACCAAAAGTGTGTATTTGAGATACACCTAAACAGTTCTGCCAATATCATAAAATAGAAGCAAACTCAGTAGCTGCTCTTCTGGTCTCTTCCGTGGCGGAAGGCATGTTTAAGAAAACAGATTTCCTTTAGCTTTCCTAGGAATTATTATAAACAGTTGTGGGGAAGGGATACAATTTAGACAATTACAAAGACTATGTTGGCAGCATTCCTTTCTAATCAGAAACTTGTTCTAGGGCATCAGACAACAGTCACTAGAAAGGAGACGGCTCTGCCCCCAGTTAATTGGGAGTATTTCTAATCTCCAGCCATCAACTTTCAGATGCCGGGCAGCGGATGCAGATTAGAACAGTCAGGACTGATTTATACATGCAGGTCTGTACAATTTGCCTCTGTGATTAAGTCAATATGGGAGGGGAAGGCTGTGAGCCTCTGTCCCCACATGGAGGGATCTGCACAAGACTGCCCTTTCAGGGCTGTTGATTAAGGGGCATCCTTCTAATGTTTCAAAAATAGCACAGTGAACATAAACTAGCTAAAAAAAATTGGCCTGCTTGATCCTACCTTGTATTGGTAGGCACCAAGGAAATGTCTGTAGTTGTGAAGTGGTTTAAACAATCATTTCCCCCAGGTAGCCCTTAGAACTGTAGTTCTAAGAAGTAACTCTAAAGGAACTTTACAGTGCAGTCCTAAACAAAGTTAGACCCAACTAAATCAGTGGTCTTAGAAGGATGCAATTCTGCTTTGGATCCCTGTTAATTTCCTCTCAGCATCCACACCAAACTACAGTGGTCAGCATTCTTTGAGTGCAAGGCATAATGGTACTTGTTTGGGATACAGTTACAGAGAAGAGGATAGATAGTGGGATAGATAGCAGCTTTGACAGGCTGTTACATTAACCCACACCTCCTCACCTGTCTGGATGCACCAACAATTTCTCCGTCACTTCAAGGGTTGTTCTGAAGAAGCTGTGTATCTATAGAAGTTAGCAGAAAGTATGCTTCCATGGCAGACTTCTATGTAGGCAATGCAGCACCCATGGAACTGTACATCAAGGGGGCGTGGGTGACCCCAACGATAATGGCGGTTGTCTAATCTTCTGGCTCTGCTCCCCTTCCCTCTAATAAAGCTCCTACAGACAGCAAACAAAGAATATAAAATCCCCGGTATGAGAAGAAATAACAGCAATAATACCGGCAATAACAATATCAATAGTAAAATACCAAGTAAGTCTCCCAAAGACTTTTTTCAACTGCACAATGGCCGGCTAGAGCACAAACATTTTGGCGCCCAAAAAGCGGACATGGTGGCCGATCCTGCTCTGGCACACACTGTAGAATCGGCTTTAAGTAAACAAGACCTGCCTAATCTACTAGAACAGATGGAACGGAGGCTTATAGACAACCTAATGAAATCTCTGCAGCCGGTTCGGGATCAATTATCAGAGATCCAAGCTTCCCTGACACAGACATCTCAGAAAGCAGAGTCTGTACTTAACATGGGGCTACTCCTTAAGGACGACGTCAAAGATATTCAGACAAGATAAATAGTTTTTAGAGATCTTTTTGCTTACCTTAGAAGCCCAAGTAAGATATCTCAACCTGAAGATTAGGGGGATCCCGGAAGGGGAGGAAGGAAATGCAGACATTATTTGTTTCACGACAAATTGGCTCGCAGCTGTATTGAAATTGGAGAGCGGGGTGGCGCTGACCATTTTGAGAGATTATAGAATCGGTCCGATTGCTAACTCAAAACGTAGAGATCCCAGAGACATTTTAATTCAACTAGTTGATTGGAGAACCAAAATGTGGATTTTAGATTAAGCTAAGACTAGATTTATAAGGATTTGCACGTTTTAATCTTTCCGGATATACCCCAAGAGGCACTGCAGATCCGGAGGTCACCTCATGGCTCCATCAGAGTAGCACCAGATATAAATGGCTACCTTCAGGATCCCTGCAGATTAATCATCATGGGACCATCTTACAAGCATCAGACGAGGACTCAGGCTATGAACTGTTAGAGGCACTACGTATCTCTGAAGAGGCTGATAAAAACTGACGCAACCCAAAATGCCGTTTACAGTCCCCGGGTTCCCCAGAAAAGAATACTAAATTGTCTATCAGAGACTCTGTGTCTCCAATGGCTACTGATCGTGTTAGTTCTACATAAGCACATTAACTGTTGCTGAAAGGGAAAGGTTTGGATTTTTTCTATAGGAAGTCGTGCTGCATCTATACTGTTTGAATCAATATGTTGAATTACTGTTTTGCCATTTAAACTGTTTGAACTGTCTGTTCATAATCATTGCACATAGTTAAGGGGGGGAGTTCGTGGATTGCTCCCTAGTTAAGTGACTACTTTTGGATCTCACCTAGTAAGATAGGTGAGAGTCTTTTCCAAAGTAGGTCCTCAGTTTTTTAATTTAGTATTTTTAATCTTACAGTCTATAATCTTTCTATTCTGCCTGGATTTTGCAACTGTTTACATTCAGTGATTTTGCTCTGATTGCTTCAATACTTCAAACATATTTGATATTTGCAATCCCTTCTCCTTTTTCTTTGAATTTTAGGCGTTTGTTGTACTGCTTTCTGAGAGAGAGAGGAGGGTTGTAAGGTTATTTGATTAGCTGTCATCTTTTAATAAATACAAATATTGATTTCTGCTATCTCTTAATCAATTTACCAACTGATTTAATAAGAAATTAACTTATAGTAGCCTCAGTCAAGGCAAGACTCAGTCTTATCTATTGTTTTTACTTGAATGGATTCATAGTTATTTATCTACAACTGAAAACAATATATCTTGAAATTAACTATACAGTACTGTAATTTTCTAATCAATTTTGTAACTGATTTCTTATATTATTAATTATTATTGCATTTTGCCATATCTGCCTGTATTAACCTACTCTTGGTTAGCAAGGGTATCCCAGTATCTGTAGGTTTATTAATATTTGTAGGTTTATTATTATAGGTTTCCTCTTGTGAAAGCGACTCAGTTTAATGGACTCACTCAAATTTATTATTTTTTCCCATTGGTGTCATCATTCTGACATTCTCTCTTACAAGACCTAAGGTAGAAGTCAATTTTACCATAGAGTTTTTGCCCAAATAGCAGCACATTGCCCAGAAGTCACTTGCATGAAGATATCACTTCCTGTGAAATGCCAGCAATGTGGCCTAGGCCTCCTTCTTTCTACTGGTAAGTCCTCCCATCTCCTGCCAGTTGCCAGGAGGGACCTGGCAACCTAAGACCATAGGGTTGCCAAATGCATTTTGGCTGGGAGCGGGGGGCTCCCGGCCGGTGTCTAATTCGTGCGTGCGCGTCACCCGGAAGTGACATCGCACGCTGGGGACGGGGCCACGCCATTTGAGAGGAAAACAAAGAGTTTTCCCCTCAAATGGCGTGGCCCCGCCCCCAGCGTGTGACGTCACTTCCGGACGACGCACGCGCGGGGGTGGGGTTCCCCCCGGGCCCGATTCCGTGCGGGGCGGAAGTCAGGCCTTGAAAGCGAGGGGAAATCCGCTCCCCAGGGGGATTTGGGAACCCTATAAGACCTTAATTTTAAGATGACTTCCATTTTTTGTAGGCTCTATGGTATACCATAAAGACTGCCCTCCAAAGTTGTCATTTCCTTTGGGGGATGTGATCTCTGTGGTCTGAAGAGCAGTTATAATTCTGGGACCACTCCATGCCACACCTGGAGACTGGTAGCCCTATAACAGAATACTGGAAAAACTGAATCTAGGGCATAAAAGCACAACCAGTAGATATGAGAGTGTTTTAATGTGTCCCCTTTGTGAATAACAGTTTGATTATCTCTCCCTGACTTTTCAGAAAGTATCTCTTCTTTACTTTTCCAGAGGAGTGCTTAAGGGCCCTTAAAAATTTTTGAGGTAACCTGCTACCCTACAACTATGGCCCATCAGTTCAAAAACATTTTGGAAACAAACTCTGCCAGACATGGAGGCCTGGCTGGCTAAGGCTGCCAACCTCCAGGTGGTGGCTGAAGAGCTCCTGGGATCACAACTGATCTCCAGGTGACAGAGATCAGTTCACCTGGAGAAAAGGCCTACTTTGGAGGGCAAACTCAATTATAACCTGCTGAGGTCGCCCGCACCCCCCGCCCCGTCAGGCGTCACCCCCCCCCCAAATCTGGAGCTGGCAACCCTGTTATGGAGAAAGTGTGATAAAATTATGTTGATGAGAAAAAAATAGCAGTCGATAACAAAGATCAGATGAGGAGATCTAAAGTACATCAACTATTTGTCCAACGATGGATGTCTTTCATTGTAGGAATGTTTTCCCAAGGAGTACGTTACAAAAGGTGCTGACCTGGATAGCCCAGTCATGGCAGATACTTCAGCCCTGGCTAGTATTTGGATGGGAGACCTCCAAGGAATACCAGGGTTGTGATGTGGAGGCAGGCAGTGGCAAACCACCTCTGAAACATCTCTTACCTTGAATACTGCATGGGGTTGCCATAGGTCAGCTGTGACTTGGGGGTGGGGGGTGAATGTGACAAAGGATGTGTTGAATCCGATTTAGCATATATTTATTGTTGTTGAGTATTTAACAATGTAGTCTTGTGTTTTCCTAATTTAAAAAAGAACATTTTCTTGTTGTTTAAAAATGACTTGTCCAGTACGTACCACTAAAAGGAGCATCCCCTTTTTCAACAACAGGATGGAAATGGGCTCCCCCTCCTCTGCAAGAATAACATGCCTGGTATATTTATATGTGTCATACTTGCACAAATCTTGCAACTGAAACCCTATATTATGTACCTTTAATTTTCAAGGGAGTGAGTCAGGATCAGACTAAACGCCATGGTAGTTTTCATAGCAAAGTTACCTCCCATTGCATCACCACCACCATCTGAACACAGCCTTGGAAAAAAGTATGGTCTTAGGTCACTGTGTAAGAGTGAAGGATCAAGTTGCAACATGCCAGAGGGTATGACAACTCTATTTATAAAATTAACCCAGGTAAGCACTAGAACAAAGTTTGAGTCCAGTGACACCTTTAAGACCAGCAAGATTTTATTCAAGGTATCAGCTTTTGTGTGCAAGTGCACTTCTTCAGATACCTGAATCTATCTCCAGGTAAGTACTGTAGTTGTTCACTCAGACAAGCTTTCAGGAGAAGCTACAGTATCTAGCAGGGGTCGTTTCATAGAAAAAGAGCTAGGGGAACTCATTAGCATAACTCATTAGCATATGCCACACCCCCTGACATCACCGGAAGTGTGTCATAAGGCCACACCCCCTGACATCACCAGAAGTGTGTCATAAGGCCACACACCCTGCCCCCAACAGTCCCGGCCACCGCCGCCGGCCTTGCAGCTCCACTGCCGAGCCCCATGAGGGGCCCGGCGGTGGACCTGCAAGGCCGGCAGGAGTGCAAGGAAGCCCCACGAAGGCCCTCCCTGGCCCCAGGCAGGCAGGGGTGGGGAGAGGCAGGGAGGAAGCAACTTACCCTCTCTCTTCTCCTGCCTCCTCCTGGCTGAATGAGGGCCGGAAGCGGGGTGGCTGGAAGAAGGGGGCGGGGCTTCGTCATGTGTCCCGCCCCCGTACTTCACCCGGGGGAACTGCGATCCCCCACGATTCCCCCCGAAATGACCTCTGGTATCTAGAGGCCAGCTAACCCATCACAGAACTAAATCCTGTCTGGTCTCTGGCCTTTTCTTGAAACCTAGATGCTTCATTAGAGGAGAAGGGTCTCTGGGGAAGCAACCAGGAGTCCTCCTTTTCCTAGCAGCTGTAAAATGCATCCAGGCTCTGACACAGGAGAGCTGTTCCAGCTAGTGATGCCGTCCTTTTCCGCCTCTACCCAGGGCACAAGCGCCAACTGCAGAGGCACTGGCGAGCTGTAATTGAACACTCGAGAGTCCACTTAGGGCATGATTAATTGCATGGAAAGTGCTGTGTTTACTGTAGTTAAATTTAAATGTGTTTATTAGGATGTAAGACCACACAGGACAGGGGAAGCCCAAGCACAGTCCCATCCACTCGATTCCCAGGCTGGAAGAAGTGATGAAGTCCCACCCCGAGAAAGCTTGCTATGACTTTTGACTCTTGGACTCTCTTCAGAAAGAGAAAAGTCTAACTTCAAACCACAGAAACATCACTGAAAGGCCAAGGGCATCAGTTGCTAAGACACCAACAGTTGGGAAGGAAACTCAGCCTTCCCACCAAGAAGTATAAAGATACAAGTCTGGTGCAGAACTCCCTTTCCCCTTCTCACCCAGAGTTCTATAGCATGGCTTGCGTTTGTGCATAGAGCTCTGTGCAATGGCCCACTTGCACCATACGTTAAAGGTTTGTCAGGCTGGGCTAGGAAGCATCTCAGACACCCACTGGAATTTTTACCCCCAGCCTGGCAAGAACAATTTCACAAGTAAAAGACTTTGACTCAAAAAATAAACAAACCCATTCCAGCCTTCTCCCCACCACCAAAATTAATCAAAAGGGTTGGGGTTTTTTTGGGGGGGGGGAACCTTTGAAACTCCTAGTAAAAACAAATAGAAATTGAACACATGAAGCTACCTTATTCTAAATCAGACCACTGGTCCATCAGAGTCAGTATGGTCTACTCAGACAGGCAATGACTCTCCAAGGTCCCACGCAGGGGCTTTTCACATCACCTTGCAACTGGAGATGCTGATGCTTGGACCTGGGGTCTTCGGCATGCCAAGCAGACGACGCTCCTAAAATTGTTTTTAGGAACCCCAGCATTGTCTGTTTTAGCTGTTATGAATATACCCTAGAACTCATTTGATTTGATTTATTTGATTTATACCCTGCCCTCCCCACCGAGGCAGGCTCAGGGAGGCTTTTCAGTGTCAGGCTCAGCCCTACAATATATGAAATATATGAGACTAGGAATAAGGCCCGCTGTGGAAATAAATACAACGGGAGCTAGAAAGAGGCTCTGGGAGAGTGCTCTGGCTTTGGGCAAACAGTGTCAGTTTGCTGTGGCGACCTCAGCAGGGTATAATGACAGAGTCCACTGTTTTCTCCAGAGGGACTGATCTGTGCTACCTGAAGAGCAGTTGTAATTTTGAGTGATCTCTAGCCCTCACCTGGAGAGTGGCAACAATTGTTACCCAGGCTCCACCCCTCAAATCTCCAGGAATTTCCATACCTAAAGCTGGCAA
>NW_015176026.1:338624-342507 GCF_001447785.1 Gekko japonicus | reverse complement strand
GAGCTGGCAAACACCACCACCACCACCACCACCCCGCACTGTGCTGTTTTCACTCTGCTCCACACTGATCAGATCTCATCAGGACTCCTGTGTCCAGTTTTGGGAAGTGAATTTCAGGGAGGATGTAAACAAATTGGAATGGGTTCAGAGAACAGCAACAAAAATGGTCAGGGATCTGGATATTCAATCCAACAAGGAAAGGTTGCAAGAACTGGGAGTGTGTAGCCTAGAGAAGAATAAGTGGAGACTTGGACATGCTTCTTAAATACTTGGAGCATTTTCACATGGAGGAGAGCAAAGAATTTGTTATCTGGTGCTCCAGAGGGCAAGACGAAATCTGAAGGGTTTAAGCTAGAGAAGGGTGGCTTTTAGTTAGCCCCACTGGGAAAAAACGTCCTAATGGTGAGAGCAAGCTGATAATGTAACCAGTTGCTTAAGTGGGGGAGGGGGGGAGGGGGGGTCCCCCTCCCTCTCTAAATATCTTCAAACACAGGTGGGACAGCCATCCATCTAAGCTTTGGATTTCCTGCACTGAGCAGGGGGTTGGGCTAGGTGGCATCTAAGCCCTTTCTGATTCTGGGACTGTAGGTCTCTGGCTTCCCAGAGCATCCTCTGACCATCAGAAATGATTTAGAGAAGACATGGGGATGCAGTGTGAAGGAGGAGGAGGGAAAGCCACATTGCCTGAGCAGAACTCCCCTGACATTTCTCTATAATGTCATTTTTTTTACTGTAGTACCGTCAGGCTTCCCACTAATTATACAATATAGATTTGGTCAGACATTCTTATGCATATTTTGGTAGTCTAAATAAAAACAGGATCTTGCTTTTCATTTTGGAAAGCTCCCTGGACCCAGTTTCAGAGAAAATTAAGTTCAGTTGAAGTCAACAGGGCAAGTTAGTTGTGACTATGTGCTGACGTAGGCATGGAAGTATTTATGAAATGCTTTGTGAGATCCTCACAAAGAGAAGTCAAGCAGCCTGCAGGCTGGAGGGTCAGGACGATGGTGCCTTTTTGCCCCTCTCTGTCACTAGCAATGAAGTAAAACTGTGCAAGGAAAGCAATTCTACCCCACCCCCATTTGCTGGATTTGCCTAATTGATAAGCATTGTAGGAGTCAGCTTTGCTACCTGCAGACCTTTATTTTGGAACAGAGAAAGAGTTGCACTTACCTGTAACTGTTGTTCACCGACATTCTGCGTGCAGACACACATTGGGACTGTGCAGGCGCAGGCCAGCTGCCTCTCGGCCTTTGGAGCATGTGCAAAATGTTCCTGCCAAATCGTCAGGTGCTCCAGAGGCACATGCCCACCTCCCTCAGTTCCTGCTTGCCCACTGCACACTCTCAGGGAAAATACCATAGATTAACTCAGGAAGAGAGCTCACATCGGGGCAGGGGGGAGGGAATATGTGTCTGCACAGAAGACACTGATGAACAACAGTTTCAGGTAAGTGCAATCCTGTTTTCATCTTCTGTCTTCAGTGCAGCCCCACAGTGGGATTTTAACTAGCTACTCACCAGAGGAGGTAAGGTGATGCTCTCACTGGAAGGACGACTGAAGTATTGCTTTTCCAACTTCAGTTACTTTTTTACACTGCAGGTTGAGAGTGTAGTACTTCATGAAAGTATCCTCTGCCAACCAGGCCACTGCCTGGCAGATGTCAGCAAGGGGAACTCTCTGATGGAAAGCAGCTGAAGAACTTCGAGCCCTAGCAGAGTAAGCCTGAACGTCAATGGGGGCAGGTCTTACTCACACCACCTCATAACAGGAGTGGATTGCTGCCACAACCCACCTAGAAAGCAACTGTGGGGAAGCTGCTTGTACCTTCTTTGGTCCCAAATTACAGACAAATAAAGTCTTATTAATCCTAAATTACTTGGGTCTATCAATCTAATACAATATAGCTTTACGAATGTCCAGGTTATGAAGAGCTTTTTCAGCTCTAGAGATGGGTGATGGGAAAATATGGAAAAGGTAATCTTCTGACCTAGATGAAAATCTGAGGCAAAAATTCTAGGCTTGGGTGCAGGACAACTTTTTCACTTAAAACTTTACCATATGTGGTGGACTTGTGAAAAAGCTATGGACTTTTGGACAAAAATTCATAGTGAAATGCAGAAGATACTACAATGCTCTTTTAAAAAAGAACCGGAAATTCTGCTTTTGGGACTAAAAATGGAAGAAGTTAATGTGGAAAAAAGAACTTTATTCTGGTACCTAATAACGACAGCAAGAATGCTATATGCGCAATATTGGAAACTTGAAAAAGTACCAGAAATTGAAGACTGGATACATAAAGTTCTGTTCATGGCAGAAATGGATAAAATTACTAAGAAATTGAACAATAAAGAAGACGAAGAATTTTTTGAAGAATGGAAGGACTTTAAGAACTATCTGGAAAAGAACTGGGATGTGAAATTTTTTTACTATGTTTAGAACAATATTAAGCAAAAAGTTGTTATCTTTTAAAGAGATTAGAAATATGATATTAGCAACTGATGAAATATATATAAGTAAGGGGAAGGGGGTGAAAGCATTGCGGGAAGCCACAGGAGGGGGGATGGAGTATGGGTTATAGGGTAAGTAATTATTTATGTATGATTGAAAGAAAAGTTTTAATGGATAAATGTGGAATACCTATGACTGGAAAATAATAAAACTTTGTTTACCAAAAAAAATCCTAAATTACTTGGGTCTATCAATATAATACAATATAGCTTTGCGAATGTCCAGGTTATGAAGAGCTTTTTCAGCTCTAGAGATGGGTGATGGGAAAATATGGACAAGGTAATCTTCTGACCTAGATGAAACTCTGAGGCAAAAATATGGACAAGGTAATCTTCTGATCTAGATGAAACTCTTAGGCAAAAATTCTAGGCTCGGGTGCAGGACAACTTTTTCACTTAAAACCTTCAAAAAAGGTGAGTCTACTTTAAGCCTCATTTACTTGTCTGGTGGATGTAATTGCCACTAGGAACACCACCTTCCTTGTCAATAGGGACTGCTAAAACAAGAGAAAGGGACCACTGGGGAATGACAGTAGGCCTGGGAGGGAACACTTCAGAAAATATTGAAACAGCTTATGGGAGAGCAATGGAGAACCCTCCACCAACTTTTGGAATGCTGAGATGGCTGCCAAGTGCACTTTAACCAATGACACAGCCAACCCCCCCACCAAGAAGAACTCCTGAATCCCGGTATTGGCGAGGCGGTGGGCCAGTAGTTGATGGTCAACCGTGTTGAACACCGCAGACAGGTCTAACAACATCAACACCGCCGTACTGCCTCGATCCATCTAATACATCTAATAAAAAGCAGGACATAGGCGATAACACCCCCCACTGAAGCCCAGCTTTCAAACGGAATCCATTTCTTGGAATAAAAATGCCTAGTCGAGGGCTTCCTTGATTGGAGCAGGATATCACAATTCATATGGCAAAATAAGAAGCCGAGAATTAAACTAAAAGCATTGCAGGAAGCAAAAGAAAGAGCAGGATTTGCCTTATCAAACTGGTTATTATACTACAAAGCAGCTGCATTGACTTGACTACAAGAATGGATTATCTTGGAAAATAAAAAACTTTTAAATTTAGAAGGACATGACTTACTACTGGGCTCGCATGCTTTTGTATGGTATGACAAAGACAAAACACACAAATACTTTAAAAACATATTCTTAGAAGAGCAATTTTGAAAGTTTGGGAAGAAATGAAAAGACTTTATTACACTACGATACCAAAATGGGTCTCACCACTTGAAGCTTTTATGAATCCAAACCTTTTTAAAACAAGTTTACTTCATAGACGTGAAGACCTGTTGGATAGTAAAAATTTACTAAAAGCAACAGAGAACCTTAAAAAACAGGATATAGACTTCAATT
>NW_015176026.1:278627-338431 GCF_001447785.1 Gekko japonicus | reverse complement strand
AAAAACTTTGCAGGAAAAAGTTAGTTCACTTTTAAAATAAGCCTCTATGTGCTGGCTCAGCTCTCTCTCTCTCTCTCTCTCCAATGAGCATTTAAACCATCCTCTGCTACCAATTTGTTGTAAATAGTCAAAAATTGTTTAATACTCAGACTATTTGATGGATCTTGCTCTATTGGAAAGAAGAGAGTTCTTTGCTTTTAAAAATACTTTATTCTAAGGGAAAAGGGTTCACGGGATTGCTACAAATCAACATAACACTAAGAGCTATATTTCTATGCTGCCTACAGACAAAACAAGCACACACGTAATGGTGGAGATTTCCTCCTTCTTCTTGACCCTTGAAAGGAAGTCACCTGAAACAAATGACCAATCTGTATTACAGTAGAAGCTACTTTTCCCGGGCTAATCCCCCATTGGCTCAGTGCCAGGTATCCCTTCCAGGTCAGTCTAAACAATAGCAAACTAGGAATACAAGTTAACCCCATAATGACTGAATCAGACCTTGTAAACACATACATTTCCAACAATAAGAACATTATATTAAATATTGTGCAAAGTATGGACACTATCTTAAGCATCATCTTTTGACAGGTCTGGTGGCTCTGAGGAGCTGCGATCTCAAGCGCAAGAGGGCGGCAAGAGGGAATGGCGCCTCTGATTGGTAGTCAGAACTGCTGGAACCAGTCTGGCTGGCTCAGAATGGGGTTGATTGGAGCTGGTGTCCTCCGGAACTGACCATACCAAAGGGGACTGAGTATGCAGTTTGGAGGTTGGAACTGATGGAACTGAGTGGGTGGAAAGTGGTTTTTATGGCAGTGAAACGGACGGTTTCAAAGGGTCCACAGAGAAAAGCACCTTTCCCCATAAGGTCGCCTTCAAATGAAAAGCTCTATCCAATTGGGCTTTTGGGGTGAAACCTTGGCAAATTTTACATGCATCTACATTATGCGCCTTGCCCAAGCACATTAAGCACAACTTGTGCTCATCACTGTGTGTCATCTTAGTATGGGCCGGTAGCTATGGGGAGACGATTGAAGGCTCTGCCCCACTTCTTAAAGGCCCCCCTTCTTTCCAAAAGCATTTTAAGGGATCCTTTGAATGCTTTTGAGAAGAGGGGGGCTGGTGCAGGCCCCTCTCCCTCCCCTCCTTCAAGATCTAAAGGACCCTCCAGCTGATTGGCAGGCCACATGCCCCCCACTGATCAGCTGAAGGAACCTTTAAATCTTGCAGAAGGAGAAGGAAAGGGGCACACGACATCCCCCTTCATTATGGCAAGTAATGGCAACCCCACCAGAAAAAAAAATTGCCCCACAAGACACAAAATCCTGGCTACAGGCCTGTCTTAGTAGTACATCAACTGTACTTCTTGAAGAGACTTTTGGAAGCCATGCCAAAGGGGTGGCAAGAGGCAAGTCTGGCAACCCAGCGGGTTATCACACAAGGGAGAAGGAAGAGGGGGTAGGTCAGTGAGAGCTGCCTCACCCACATGACAATGAAAGGAGCAATAATCTGTTAGGTTTAATCAACGAAAAAGTCCTCCAAGGAACAGAAATACCAAATGGAGGCATACAAGTCAAAAAGATCCTGTAAGTACAGAGCAAAGAGATAGAACTCCTCACCAAATGGCTGCAAGAAAGGAACTCAGGAAAGGGGGCACGCCCCTTCGGAGCATGTAGTGGTTTGGAGAGAAACCTCCGCGCTTGCTCCAAAGGCAGGGGGTGCACCCTTGGTTCCTAGAAGCTTAAAAAACTCCAATTGCAGCTGGCCTGCACAGTCACAATCTGGGGCCACACAGAAGAAAGAAGATGAACACATATGCTGTATATGTATAATCAAGGAACTGTCAACTAGGCTCCTCCAGCTAAAACGTACAATTTTATCCTTTGTGCCCTGATAGCTGTTGTACGCACCTCTTTGGGTATACTTGTATTACAGTGGTCATGTAGATTTCACCAGCTAGATGTATGGTTGAATTACTGTTTACCTCATTGAGACTTGTAGGCATTAATTTGCAAAGTGTATTTGTAAATGAGATCTTGGTAACAATCAGCACAAGAGCACCGGAAGGCAGGCAACTCAAAAAGAGGATTCTCTCACCAGCCTGCAGATAGACATCCTCCCCAATTATGAATGCCAACATGTGAGACGATGGCATTTTCTGCACATGGACAGCCTTGTCTTGTTGCTGCAGTCGTCGATACAGTGCAGCAGTAATGGGGCTTCCATGTGGTAGTAATTTCCCTGCCTCAGTCCCTTGGCCGTGACCATCCCCTGTACCTCCAGCGCTTTTTCAAGGTTCTCTTTAAACGGAAATAAATATCATTAATATATAAGAATCAGTACCAGGTCCTCCAAATTCTCATCATTCAGATGGTTATACTGTTATAATGATAACAATATTCAACTGCCAATTAAAAAAAATACAAAAAATCATGGTGGGGGAGGGAGAGAGGGAGATGTTGCAGGCGTTGGGACAGGGAAAATAGCTGCCGTGTAGGCAGGACTGTGAAAACCTGGACCTTCTCACCCACACAGCAGCTATCCAGGTTTTGTGGCAAACTTTTCCAAAACTTCAGAGGAAAGCAGTGTGGGAAAGATCAGACAAAAACCACTGGAAACCTAGGAGGCACAGGAATGCAGCATAAGGTGGTGGTGGGGGGAATTCTTTGCAACACCATTGACCCCTGAGAAAACAGTGTGGAAACAACCTACATGAAGGTATATCAGTAAACTGTATGTGCTCTTTATACAGACACTGACAGCTTTTAGTCAAAGAGACGCTGTCGCAAGCAGCGGCTAGAAAGGTTCTCTAACGGCTGCTACCATTCTGGTACGGGTCCCCTCGGGAGGGCCCAGAACACTCACCCTGCCCCTTTATAGACTCCTTTTCCAGTAGGTCTCTCCTCATAAGTGACCGAATGAGGCGTGAGGAGGAGCCAGGCAGAGTAAAAAACCATTTTTATTAAAGAGATTTGACGACAACTGTAGTTCAGTAACATATGGGGAAAATGAGCACAGTAAAAGTAGGTAAATCAGCAAAATAAGAAACCCTAACACGGGAGGCGGGGTCATTGACACAATGATGGTGGACGCCTTTCCCAGCTCTCTGGGGAGGCGTACCGCACAGCAACGAGGGTGAGAGGCACAGCGGGCTCTGCGCTTCCATGGGAGTTCAGGGAGAACTTCCAAGCCAAGGGCTTTGAGGGTGAGCCTCTTTTCCTGCTAACGGCAGGGGAATGGAGGCTCCCCTCCGCCCTGACGGTCCCTCTCACTGACTGCATCCTCTTAGTGAGGCCACAAGCTTTATTGTTCAGACAAGCAGTCTGCTGCTCATCTCTACGTTCATTAATATCCTTGATATTTTCTTGGGACAACATTATTAATCTTCTGATGAATACCTCTTCTTTCCAAACTTTGACCTCAGTCCTGGCCCCTTCAAGTGTTACAGGAGAGCACAGAGTTGCCCTGTGTCCTGTTTTCAAATCCATTGAAGTAGATCAGTTGAGATGGCCTGTGTATTTCTTGCATAACAGGCAGAGATTACACATTCACTTTGTTTTTTTGGACTGGCCTAGATAACGCTTAACTTGCCGTATTCAAGGAAGCTGTAGGATTTCCCCCCAGTCTCCTATAAAAAGAATTTCTTAATTAGTTGGTCTTGGCATGCTGATGTTTGAACATATGCAAATCAGCTGGGACTCAAGAGAAGTTTCTGGTGGAAACATTTTTCAGATATATTTTCATCAAGTATTCCTTTGTGTATTGACTGAGACGTGATGTACTAACGAAGAAAAACGCAAGGAAAGTGAACTCTTACCATTTCCACTTCAGCTTTCAGGTTCTATCAGTATGAATTCTAACACACAGTTATAAAGTTTTATTATAAACTCCAACTTCAGAAATGAGTAGAGCAAGCTCTAAGGTAAAGGACTTTTTCACAGTGGCTACAGAACTCCTTTCATCAGGTATCTACCGGGTACTTGATCTGTGTTTCAGGCATTAGGCCTTTCTGAATGCCATCTATTTCTTTTCTGGCTGAAAAGTTTATTTCTGGGAAATGATGGAGAAGGGAAGCAAAATAAATGGTATGAATTGGATCTTGAGGGAAAAGTTTCCAGAAGGAGTTGTCAGAGTGAGTCTTCTCTGCCTTGTCTATCCCCCAACATCTCGGTACGCACTTCAGAAATCCTTCAAAACTGGGGTTTGGGGGGGGATGCTTGTGAACAAAATGCATCTCAGCTGAAGTGAGAAAGGGGGAAGAAGGCAATGGAAAAGGGAAAAGGCAGCTTTGCCCAATTCCCCCCTCCTTATTGTGGTTCATTTTGTTTTTAAGAACTCCCCCTATCCTACCCACCCTACCCCTTTATCCCCTCCTTTTCCAGTAGATTTCACCTTATAAGTAAACCAGCAAAATAAGAAATCCTAACGCTTCTGACTATACTGTACCTAGCCTTCTCAGGGTATTTGGCCTCAAGCTGACTCATCCTTTTTGGATGAGGGATCCCTTCTTCTGCAGCAGCCTCACCAGCTCTGCTCCTTGGGAGTGAACCACCTCCCATTTTGGGGCAAGGCCTTTTATTCCTTCTTCCCAGGCACCACCCTCTACTCCTCTGCTAGTGTAAGTTTTCCCCTCCAAATCCCTGTTAGCCAACCACAGTGCCCAAAGGATGACCTGGAGAATGCAGGCCCTGATAGCTACTCTAGTACAGGCTTCCCTGGTGCCTGTATCTGCCCTATTATAGGCCCATGATCTTGATAGATGTGCATAGTAAGTATTGGGTCCAAGCCTTCTTCGGAAGCTGTCCTCACTTACAGCATGTACTCCATTTCCTAAGAGCTTGGAGAAGAGCATTCCCAGCAAACGTGCAACTACAATCTTATTCCAATACAAGACTAGGTCCCCCCCCCCCCAGCATGCCATAAAAGAGGGTGTCACCTTATATTTGGATACAAGTTTCAGTAAGAGGCAGTAAAAATATTTTTGGTATATAACATTTTAGGAAGGTCATGTTACACTCTGGGTCACCTTCCTTTCAAGTGAATACAGTAACTTGCCCTCTGTTTTTTGAATAGCTTCCGAAACAGTTCCAAAGTGGATCATGATAGAAACAGTCTCTGTTGGAGACTAATCACAGAAGATGAAATACAAAATAAGTAACCAATCTGTTTAGCTGTACCACCACCTTGTTGACAAAACTCTGAGGTCTCAGAAAAAACAGATACATTACATAACAAAGAAGACCAGAAAGCCCCAAAACACATTAGCTGAAACTACATCCCCCTGCCAGGGTCTGGGAAATGTATTTATCTCCTTGTCATCTGAACTCCTGAAAGAGCATTCCAGTGGGGAAACAACAACCCACAGCCCTCCCCCCAGAACTTCAGACTACAAACTGCTTCTACAGTTGCTACAGAGAAAAAAACCTAAGAACCAAGACCAGCAGCTGGGAAGACAGAAGAAAGAACTGGTTCGGTGGTCCTGCTGCTGCAGCACGGAAGGGAAAGGAGGTGGGGGGACTGCCTCACAGTTACGCAACATCCTTTTTCCAGTTTAAATACACCACTCTCATTGCTGAGCTAGTAAAAAGGGGATCATAATAGTTACTGAAATACTCACCATAAATAAGACCATAGATTCCCCCCTGCTCTGTATTGGTATGAGGGATGACGGCTGAACCACCGAGGTTCAGCAAATGTTTCCAGGAACACAACGGAGCCCTTGCATATTGATGACAGCCTTTCAATCAGGGGTGCCCAGACCACATTATGCCAAGCTCTTTAGAAACGCCTAGAGCAGGGGTCCCCAACGTGGTGCCAGAGGCAACACTGCATCTGCCAACAACTTTCCTGGCATCTGCCAAGTGTTTTTGAAGTGGGTGGGGCCAGGTGGGGCTTTTGCCCAGGAAGGTTCTGATTTGCCATGCAGGTTTTTTGAAAGATTGCTTTGGCGGCAGCTGTCCCACAGCACTCAATGTAAGTTAGGAACCACCAACACCTGGTTAACACATAAGCTTTATTCTGTCTGAGAGAGGTTCTTCTCCATTACTTGTGCAATGAAATAGGTGGTAAGTAGGTTTGAACATTTTCTTTCTCACATAGGCTTTGGTTCTATATACTTAGTTATCCAGTCTGGTTACATCGCTTTGCTATATTTTTTAGAAACTGGTATTGAACTCCATGTGAATTGGGCAGCTTTTCCATTGAAGTGCAATTTTTCACACATCATCGTAAGGCTTTGCACCAATTCTATGTTATTTCGATGTACAATTACCAAGATGCAAGTATTGATGTTTACATATTTATTATATTATTTAGAAGCTTATAGACTCTTGGTTAGAAGAAGACGTTTGTTGAAGTGGCATCGCATTCCGGAGACTACCGTCCCGTTGTTGTCATCTTCTATCTTTATGTATCTGAATTTACAACTTGAATGTATTATTATTACTTTTGTACATTTCATATTTACAACTTCACGGTTTTTGTTAAAGAAATATTGAGCGCACTATGAGCAGTTTTTGAGAATTCCAAAGGTGCCTGCATGCTCCAAAAGTCTGAGGACCCCTGGCATAGAGCATATCTGCACAGGCCTCCAGTGTTTGACCCAGCCACTTTCTTCCTTACTATACTTTACCCTGCAACTTCCCTATAGAATTATATCTAGTACTCACTGGACAGGAGAGGCAGGGAATGTCTTAGTGCTTTGCTTTGTCAATTTCAACAAAAAAGGGAAGTTAAATTTATGGGGCTCAGCCATGGCACTCTGAATGCTGAGGGATGGTATATAGAATTTCCCTCACCCTATGATCCATTGACATTAGCAGAATCCTCCTATCATACTTACCATGTGGAATGACTGTAAACAAGCTGACCAGAGTAGCACTACAAATACATAATGGTTTAGGCTCAGTTTCCCTTTCAGCCCTCTGATTAAATATCACAGAATTAGAAATTGGAGGAGCATTAAAAAGTCTGGCTGACCTATTGCTCTCACCTCACTCCAGGGCAACCTTTACAACTCAGACCACACATGCATTACAAAGGAATGCACAAAACCATCCAGAGATTTTGCTGGACTGGAACATTCCACCCTGTGCTGGCAACAGGACTCCTTTCCCATGATGATGGACTGCTCGCTTCACCTCCACCTTGCTAAGGTCCTGGTTCACCTTCCTTGGTTTAAAACATCTTCAGGAGAACAGCAGGGGAAATGGATTAGGCATGATAACATTATGTATTTATTTATTCTCTTAGACTTTTAGCCCACCTTCCCCTGCTGTTGCAAGGCTCACAACACAATACAGGTAACAATAAAAAAAGAATAATTTAAAAATAGGTTCTCAGCTGTGTTTGGTCACACTTGTTTTGAGCTTTCCTCCACTCGCAATCTAGCCTTCTGCTAAAAGTTGTCCGTTGTGTTGTTTTTGAGGGAAATCTATTGGCTGGGTAGGAATCCTCTGCTTACAGAAGTTCAATTCTTTGCCCAAGTTCTAGGAGGCCTTTAGCGTCAGGCTCTAAAAGTTCAAACAATTGCCCATGGTGTGAACATCAGTGTGCTGCAAGGGAGAGATTTCCATCGTGCGCATAGCAGTGAAGCAGTTTTAACATCTGCTCTAGTGCCCTCAACTGGATACAATATGCACAACAGAATATTGCTATAGGATGCCCGGCATTGTTTTGTGTACTATGCCACAGAACAAGAGACACAGATTAGGTAACTATATTCTTTTCAGTTCTAACTATTTTTGTTAGCAAAAGTGTACACCGAGGTTTATAGTTTCTGGATGAAAAGAACTGCATGGTGCTTAAGTGTTTGTGCTCAGTCAGCCTATTCTCTTAGCTGTACTTAGAGAAGCAAGCACTCTGTTCCCTTTGCCATGGCAGCAGGTAGCACACCCTTCCCAAATATTTCATTAGAAATTCAAACAAGAAGAGTCTGGTAGAGGGAGAAAATATCAGGGCTTGAAAGACAAATTCACAGCATTATAAGTCTGAGATTTTTTAAAAAGCAAAATCAAAGCATCCATGGTGACTTCTATGCGAAGAGTGATCTTGTGCAAAAGGCCCAAAATTTAATTCCTTTAACACCAATTACCTGCCATATACCATTTATGAGATATGATTGTGAGGACACCAGTTTTTAGAGACAGGAACAGACAGAATACTTGGATAATAATGATTATCTTATGGCGTTGTGTGTAGAATAGCCAGGAGATCCTAAGATTCTCTGGCAGCCAAAAGTTCTAGCTCTTTTAGCATTGTGCATCACTAGGTGGTGAGCAAGAGTTGTTTTAAGGCAAGAGACATTTCAGAGCTGGTTTGCAATTGCCTGCATCACAACCCTGGTATTCCTTGGAGCTTGCCCTTTCAAATACTAGCCAAGCTTCTGAGATCTGATGAGATCAGGCTACCCTGGATTATCCAGGTCAGGGCAGAATAAAGCAAGTTGCTTACCTGTAACTGGGGATCTTCGAGTGGTCATCTGTGCATTCACACCTCTGGGATATAGTGTGCCTGCGCCGACTCCGATCGGTATAATGGAAAGCAGCCAGTGTAAAAGCTTTCGCTACAAACACTGGGACCTGGAACTCTGCTGTTTTGGCAAGCTTCAGTGCTTCAGTGCCATTCTTGTCAAGAGTGCAGCAATAGCAGTTAGGCTGCTCAGTGCCCAACTCTGCCAGCCAAATCTGTGGCACTCCTTAGAGATATGCTGTGTATTACCACACCATCTGTATTATCCCAGCTCCAGCTGCTGGCTCACAGGCAACCTCTTGAATTAAGAATGCCCTTGATGGAGGGAAAAAACATTGCTATGTGACAAGCAACAGCTAAGGGGAGTTTTTATGACAATGGCAGCTTCTTCCACACCACCTAGAAATTAACTGTTATTGATGCAGCCCAAACTATTCAAGCTAAAAGAGAATTCCAACCCCCAACATCAACAAGCAATTTTGTTTTGTACAGGCATTGTCAATACTATTCTAAGCTCCCACGCTATGTGATCTAAAGATGTGTTGGTGGTAGAGTAGGAGCCTGCTAAGTAACCAGAGAAGCAAAGCTATTAGGAAGTTTGCCAACATTGCGAATTAAACAACGAACTAGCACAGCTGAAACAGCATAAACTAACACTGGAGGGCATGCTGTCAGGATCCATGCATGCACATACCCCCAACTCCTATGGAAAGGAGCATATAGGAAACCTGGAATCTCTCTCTGGTTTTTGGATGGCAGCCATGGCATCTCTCCTTGTAATCGTCTATCCAGTCCAGCATCCTATTTCCCACAGCAGCAGACCAGATACCCTGGGAAGGCCCACAGAAGAATTGGATTTATACCCCGCCTTTCACTCAGAGGCTCAGAGCAGCTTATAACCACCTTCCCTTCCTCTCCCCACAACAGACATCCTGTGAAGTAGATGGGACTGAGAAAGATCTGAGAGAACTGCTCTTGAGAGAACTGGTATTCAAAGGGTCGTTCCCACTGAAGGTGGAAATCCCCTTTAGCTCTATTGATGGGGCTATGCTTAAGGAATTTTTCTAATCCGCTTTTGAAGCCATCTGTACACATGGCCACCACTACATGCTCTAGCAGCATCCAGATTAGATTCCTGCAATGTGCTCTGCATAGGCTGCCCTTGAAAGGTAACCACTATGACCATCTTCGGATGCCCACAGCGTTCCAACAAGCCAAGGCAAGACTGCAAATGTGTATTAATGCCCTGCATAGTTTGGGATGAGCACACCTGAAACATTGCCTACTCCCTTATGAACCTACCCAACTGCTGTGGTCATCTTCTAAGGCCCTGCTTCGGCTTCCCCTGCCTTCTGAATGTAGAGGAGTGGCAACATGGGAGAGGACCTTCTTGGTCATTAAATAAATAAGTCCACAGGTAGCGAATTCCACAATTTAATTACATGCTGAGTAAAGTAGTATTTCCTTTGTCTGGAATGTATTGCCCATCAACTTCATTGAGTGGCCCCTAGGTCTAGCATATTGGGACCAGGAGACAAGTCCTCTTTAGCCATTTTCTCCATCCCATGAATAAACCGCTGTCATATAAACCATTAATAGTCTTGTTTCTAAATTGAACGTTTTAGCCTTTCCTTATAAGGAAGATGGCTCCAGTCCTCTTGATCATTCTGGTTGCTCTTTCCTATACCTTTCCCAGGTTTAAAACAGCCTTTTTGATATGCAGCCACACTATAGATCTACTAAGAGGTGGGTCCAGCAATTCGTCAGCAGACGTCAATGATGGCTGCAGACCTTTCCCAGCCTTCCACCAGCATTTCCTCCAGAGTTCCTCATGCAGCCAACTACAATCTTCACCATCTAGACTCAGTAGCATCCTAGAATTTAATTTGTTGATTGGCCCTTCATCCCGTCGATTTGACTCGGTGCTTCAGACACCCTGGTTGTGGGCAATAGCCACCCCGCGTCTTCCACAGTAAAATCAGATTAAAAGAGTGAATTCAGTTTCCCTGCAACCCCCCCACCTTCTTCCGTGGACAATAACCATCCACCCACAGCTCCAACAAGATGTTAGAAAGGTTTTGTACTGGTTATTTTAACAGCAATACACACTTATTTTTCTTGGAGTAACAAAGACGTGGAATAGATATCAACATTTTCTCCAGACTTCAGAAATTCCCCAAGCGACCACACATGTGGCACCAATCAAAACTGAGTTCCAAGATCCTACTCACACATGAGATAAAAGTATGCATTCCATACGGATACTGATTGAAGTGCAATTGCAGGAAATGTAACACATGGCTAAATGCAAGAAGTGACAGATCCCATATTAGGAAAAACTCCGTCACAGTAACAATACAGCTGCAAGAATTTTATATGCTAAATACTGGAAAACAACAGAGACTCCAACAAAACAAGAATTTGTGAATAAACTGTTTGAAACAGCTGAGAATGATAAACTGACATTAGAGATGAGAGCTGGAACTGAATGGACTTTTCAGAACACTTGGAAGAGATTTTATGACTGGTATAACAAGCATAATAACTTGATTTGTGGAAATCTGAGAACACAGAAAAGGGAAAGCCATTAAGATAGACAAGGGAAAATTACTGTAGACAAGGGAAAATTACTGTGGAAAATTAACAAATAGTTCATCGAAGATAGAATATGAGATATAAGCCTCTCGCTGTATGTTTTGTGTTTGTTAGTTGTAGGTAGGTGTTTGTCTGTTGCTATGTATGTTTGTGGTTTATAATGGGAAAAATCAATAAAAATGTACCCTTGGGTACTTATAAAAACAAAAAAATACTCCCGAGGAGGTGGCAATGGCAAAATTGATTCTGGTAGTTATACATTGCAACCAGTGTGTGTGTGACACTCTAATAAGCTTCAGATACAACTTTCTTATAAACTTCATTTTAATCTAGCAAATGTTTTTTTTTCTAAACTGATGCTGCCACCTGGTGGGGAACCCTTGCCAATCCATGCTTCTCTGGATCCCAGAATTTTTTTAATTATTGAGAAAAATTTCAAACCTCAACCAGTGATTGTATTCCAAATGGAAACTGAACAAAGCTTTCAGGATCAGTAGAAGATTTCAAAGTTAATTTCTAATCTTTGGTGAGTATTTAAAGTTTAAAATATTTAAAATTTTATGCTAAATATGTAGTTAATGGAACTCACCAACGGGGCTTTACTGGCTTCTAAATTACTGGATTCATAGCCATGTGATAATGTGAATTCCTGAAAAAGTATTATGAATTGGAAGAGGGGTGGAGTTTCTCCTAGACATTCTCTAACATTCTGCTTCTTAATTTGGATTTTTTTTGGGGGGGGGTCTGCTTAATTCTAGGGAACTTGACATCACACAGAAAGAAAGTAACAGGCATCCTGATAATTTTTTAATACCACATGTTAAATAAGCACAGCTCTGAACACACCAGACACTCTTCCGCAACACACCCATGTGGGATGTGTCAGCAGCTGTGGTTTGCCCCAAGTTCACATTCAAGACCAAAGTAGGAAAGTCCTAGAATGTTCCACAGTGGTATTGCATTCCATTTCAAATTCAGTCTTAAAAGAAGAGAATACAGTTCACTCAAGTATTTAAAAACAGATAACCCCATTTTATTAGCAGTTAATTCAACAGGACTTTACATTAGTGACACAGTTTTCAGAACCCAAAATGGAGTTCAAGTACAGATTAAAAATAAGGGGGAAATAAAGATTCTTAAAATAGTCCCTTCCCCTCCCTCCCTCCCTCCCACCAAGAAAATACCCTTTTCCCCATGGGAAAACCATACAGAATCTCATGCAAAAATAAAAATGGGAACTGACAGAAGGCTCCTCCTTTTCTTAAGAACAATCACCAAAAAAAAAAAAACATAAGGACAAGTGTTGTGTTTCTTTTTAAAGGCCAGATCTTGACAAACTCTCAGCAAGATTTGCTCATCCAGGGAGAGTAATGCCATACGACTCTTACAATGACCAAATGAGTTAGAGGAGAGACAGATTTCTTTTTTCATGTAAAGTGCAGGCAAAAATCACAGTACTATTTTGGAGCCAGTCTAAATTTACTTTTTTTAAAATCCAAAAGATGTCTAAGATTAGATATTTTGCATTTGTTGCTTTGACAGTGCAAATGCCAGAGCCTAAGAAGATGGAGACGGTTACCAACTGGACCCAAACTCAAGCATATGTTATTCATTTATAAAAAGCTTCTACACCAGTTTTCTAGTTAGAAATTGCAGAAAGCAGTTCACAATGGTAACAATAAAGTTCATAATGAGACTGAAATTTCAGTCAGTGGCTGCAATACCCTCTGAACATTACCTATTAAAGCCATTTGCCGAAGTCTCCCTTGAGAACTATCACCTGCACCTTCCACATACATAAGGGAAACCATGAATTTCCTGCCATTTAACATCTAAACCTGTGGCCTGACATTTATGACAGTAAGAAACACACAGAGAGAAACTGGGGTCAGGAATGGGACTGCTGCATTTGAAGCCTCCTGTTCCTAAACTGCAAAGAACATTCAGTCTACAAAAGCAGTAGAAATATTCCACAGAAATCACCGCCCTAAAATTGCTCATTGTATTTGTTAGATTTATAGTAGATCACCTTCTCCCAAGCTCTCTAGATGTCTCACTTATACCATTAGAGCCATGTTGGCATCAGAGGCAGATCTTACTTAGGGAGCTCAGTCTCTTCTTGCTTAGTCAGCCATGACAACACAGCCCATGTTCTGTTTAGCAGTTGCAGAGGTGGGGGGGGAGAGATGTTGATCGTTCAGTAGTGCCCCACCCCAGCCTTCTAGATACTCTGGCCACAGCAGGGTCCCTCTTCATAGGGCCAGTGGTAAAGCCAAGGGAAACAGTACACCCCTGCAGTATCGCCCTATCACCTCCCCTCTTTCTACCACAACTGGTCAACTTCATTATTTTAATTGAAAATTATTTTTCTTCTAAACCACCCTGGAAGCTGGCTTAGTCTGTAAATGGACCAAGTTAGGTGTGAGAGTGAGACAGTATATCCGTAATTTTCCCTCTGTTCCTGAGCACCAGAACTGAAGCAAGGCATGACCAACACAGCACCACGTCTGTGAGGAAACAAAAAGTCCACATGCTACCATCTTCTAGAAAAGTTATTCTAACACAACACAGTTACTTCAGAAAAATAATAATAAGTTGCCTTCAAACTAGTACCTTCCTCGATGGCAGTGCCTGCACCTACCGTCTCTTTGTTGATGCTCTCCCACTGGAGGTTGACTGTTCAGTGTTTCCTGCAACTGTATTTTAACAGCTAGCTCTCTTGCTTCTGCTACTTATAGATCTGTCTTTGTGAATTACACCAGCAACCCCAAAATGGTGGAAAATAAAAAGGTCCAGCAAACCTCTTTTGTGAAGGTAGCTGTCACCTCCACTCATGGCATTCCAAAAACTATGAAAAGCTATGATCCTGTTGTCTCCATCTGTATTAATTTTGCCCCAGGCCCAAAGCAACACCAGTACTGAGTTACACCAAACCAACTGCATGCTTCTTTTGGTGTTACAAGCTTTGTCCCATCTGACCAACTGACTTGCTCAATCTCATTGTACCTCTGAAGGCATGGCTTGCTAGAACTGGTATTCGCAGAATCACTAATCTGTAATAGAGCAAGGAAGATGGCTGCTGGACTCCATTTTCAAAACTGCTAAGCAGCTAAAGAAAGGCCACATGAAAAGCGCTTATGTAGTTGCTCTAACTGGATAACTCTGTTGCCAGGTACATTTCTAATGTGAACACATCACTTGAAAATTGAAGTAGGGCAGACAGCTAAACTACAAAGTTAAAGTCAGTCACAGGCTGCCTAAACTGGCACCCTGTAAAAGCCTCGTAATTTTTGCAAGACTTCAGCTCTTAGAATACATGCAGATGCTCAAGAGTCAGCTAGATGTGACTGTGGCGAAACTGCATACTGAAACATAGATCTGCTCCAAACATGTATAATGAACGTATGTGTGCATTATTACACAGTAAAAGAGAGTGTGCAAGATGCAGAACCATCACTCCTCTCCAAAGGTCGTCCTAGTTACACATATGTCTCCATTGCGCTCCAAAACCAGGAACAGTGATTGGTGGAGGTAAGGAGGTAAGCTATAAGCAGGGAGAGGGTTCTGTTCTCTTATGCCTGCATTCTAGCAGATAGCTACAAACAGGAAAGAGCTTTCTTGAACAACGGTGGGGAGAGAAGAAATGGACAGAGCCAAGATAATGCAGAAGGGGCTCATCTTACAATGAGCAAGGGAGGCACATGACATACAACCTTTGCATTTTCTTCTGGGTTGCTCCCATCTGAAAGGAGATACATGTGTCCAGCCAAGATTGCCTGGGAAGGGAGGATCTCTTGACAGCCAGCTTATTTCATTCCAGTTACTGAGAACTTACTGCTACAGAAGGCTGTGTGCACACATTGTATTTAATTTCTTTAAAAAGGTATTGCCCACCACCACCACACTGCAATTCACATTTAGTTTTCTACAGTATTATATCCTAGCTACATACTCCTTATTGTTTAATCCTGTTTGAATAAGGTCTCATGCAAGAGAATCAGCAACTCCTGACTGATCCACAAGGTGGAGCTCATGCACAGCATCAGGGTGGGCATCGGAGAAAACCCATGTAGAAGAGTAATAGAGTTCTACAGAGTCCTGTTAGTCTAAAGAAGCAAACATAAAATGGAGTCTTGTGGCAATCTGAAGACTAACATGTTTACCATGGCATAAGCTTTGGGGCCTTGAGATCATTACATCAGGAAGATACTTATGTGAAAGGGAATCAAACTGACTGAAGATGGCTGAGAAAACCTGAATGAAGGGAATTAAGTGAGCTGGGGGCAGGGGAGACAAGATAAGAATAAGGACGTCATGATGAAGTCTTCACACTTCACAGAGGGAACCTGCAACTGTTTCAAGACAAGACCCTGACCCTGAGCTTAGGAAGAGGCTTGTGTTCGTATGAGGAACTGTTCTCCTGGCTCACAAGACAACTGCTACTTTGAAGGATTTCTGCTTCTGAAGGCCCCTGAGGGATCAGGCCAATTGCCCATGAGCGCCAGCACCCTATTCCTCACAATGATGAGCCAAATGCCTCCAGGATGCCCACAAGCAAGGCATGAAAGCAACCTGATGAGATAACCTGTGGTCTTCAACTCTAAAACATAAGCACTGAGGAAAAGCCTTCTCTGCTGAAGTCTTCAGTTCCCAGTCTATAAATCTCCTTCCATTGGCCTTTACAACCAAACGGTGTGTTACTATTTACCAGAACTGTCTGCATTTGGAGGCAGAGTACCTATATTTCTAGTTCATTAAACCAACCCCTGCACTGTGTTGAAAAGGAAAAAAAAACAGAAACACATCAATCCGTGCTTCTTCCTTCCCAAATCCAACCTTCTCAGCTTCATCTGAAAAATGAGTCTTTCAGTCATTCCTTATAAAGGCCTTCAATAAATAACCGTATTAGACTGGATAAGCCAAGTGACAAAATCACTTATGGTTCTGCTTTAACTTGTCACTTTCGCCAAAATGAGGCAGAGAGGTAACGGCCAACTGCAAATATAGCTGAACAATTTTACCATCAGCAGCTTGCCTGCCAATTGTTATATATGTACACACTTGGCAAAACTGCAAAGGCTGACTTTGTTAGCAGAGCTTGTCACTCAGTCAAGAAGGGGCCCTGGCAGAAAATACTGGAAAAGCAAAGTCCATGGAGCTGTGGCAACAATACACTCATCCTTTAAAAGTTCTTCTAAAATGCAAACATTAGGGAGATCAACCAAATCTATGGGCCATATTACTCCCACCCACCCCAACACGAAAAGGGACAAAATAAAAACCCAGGAACTGAAATACAAACTATGGGAATCCAAAAAAGCTCTCACAAAGGAAGTTATTAAAATACTGTCTCTTTTAGTTCTCAAGAGGTTCAGTGTTCTTAATCTTTTTGGCAGCCATTAGCCCAGTGCCTATACATTTCCCCACCCGCTGCTGATGCCCTGTTCAGTTTGCTTTTTCGAGCTGGCAGGCCATGTGCTAAAAAGCAGCAAGGATACTGGATGGCCTCAGTCTTTTACCACAGGAAATACCACTCACATTTTAAAAAACCTGTGACTGCAGACAGGGATGGTTGGTGGGACATATTCAGACAATCTTCTTGGCAGATAATTTGTGAGGTGAGCGTGTGGGTATCCCCCCCCCCCCTATTCCTTATCTCCACCCCCACCCAACCCCAAAATAAAAAGATGGAAAAGAATAATCCATCTGGGATAACCTAAATATTGCCAGCACCAGCATCTTTCAATATCACCTTGTATAAAACAGAAGACACCTCCTTTCAGCTAAGAATTCTACTCAGTTATACTGCCTCAGTCCAGTCTGGGTTTGAGCCCAAATTGCATAACTGGGTCCATGCTTGCAGCAGGGTCCTCATCTGGCTCAGACTTCACACAACCCACGTTGTCGGGTCTCCTCCTACACTCACATGGCACAGCAATTAATCCCAAACTGGCCCCACAGGAGTTCTTTGTTCCCTCTTTTCCCCATCACCTGAGGAGAGGAGTCACTTGCTGTAATACTATTTCAGAAGAGGGAACTGAAGTGTGGAGGAGAAAGCAGATCCTCTGTGAGTCCTCTTCACCAGGAAGTGGCAATACAGAGTAGGAGGCAACCCTGACACCAGCTGTAGCTCCTGGGGAAACCGGAAGGGATCTGCAGAATGCTGACTGACTCAGGGGCGTGGCTAATCAACTTCTTCCAAGCCACAATCTCAACTGTAGGGGCCTTTCCCCATTTCCCCTGAAGACCTTGAATGGATATTGCTCAAAATGCTTCTTCTTCCCAGGTTGTGCATCTCACACCCTAACATGTCATTTCAGCTCAGCATTCAGGTTTGAGATCCTCCCCGTGGACTCATTCTACTATTGCTCAATACAGGAAATATGAAGTGGCTATCTAGTGTTCTGAAGTTCCTCCCGCAGCCAAGTTGGTAGAGTCTGGCCCATTTTGTACAGTAGCTTGGATAGCTCTATGTTGTGGTCCCGGTAATAGTCCCTCAGGAAAGCTCTCGACTGCAAGAGAAGGCGGGGGGGGGGGGGGGGGGAGGAGAGAAAAAACAAAAAATAACTGAATGCCATTGTTACAAGGGCCACTTCACACATTACACAGAGAACTTCCAGGTTTATTACCAAGTGTATGTTCAACAAGTATCATCAACCAATCACAGCTCCCTAATGAATGCTTGTAACATTCACACTTTACATCTTTAGGATAACAGCTAAAAAAAAAAATAATGTGCGAAATGCCCCTAAAATAGTAAATCTCACAGAACGGTTAGTGAAACTTTTCTGCTGAAAGGGTAAGCACTAAAGGGAAATGTTTTAGACTGATTCAGCCTTGCCAACCTGACATCCAGCACTGAGCCCATTAATGGTTACTGCTAGAAACACAGGAGCTGCTTTCCTGTGGTGTGTGCAAGATTTTTAAGGCATTCTGAAAGTCTGAATGTGTGTGTGTGTGTATATAGGGAGGGGTTGTGAGGCTCAGTGGTACAGCATCTGCTTTGCATACAGAAGGTCCGAGGTTCAATCCCTGGTATCTCCAGTTGAAAGAATTAGAAAGCAGGAGATGCAGGAGGCCTCTACTCAAGAGCCTGCACACCTGCCACCAGTCAGAGTAGACAATGCTGACTATGACAGAACAAATGTTAGCAGTCACAGGTATTCATAGGAACTACAAGTGCTGGGGTATTTTGAACCAAATAATCTGATCAGCCATTCAGGAAGGACTTGTGCAATTAGGAATCGTGTCCAGTGTTCCCTCTAAGCTGAGTTAGTGTGAGCTAGCTCACAGTTTTTTAGCCTCCGGCTCACACATTTTTGTCTCGGCTCAGGAAGGAGGGCTCCAGAGCAGACTTATCTATGCAGGAGCCAAATCACCTGCTCACAACTTTAATGCCAGTAGCTCACAAAGTAGAATTTTTGCTCTCAGGACTCTACAGCTTAGAGGGAACATTGATCGTGTCACCTGCACCAATTCTGTCAGGGTGATAGAAATGTAAGTTAATTGGCATTTAAAAGTTTAGAAATATGTTTACTCAATCTGTCTTTTTTAGACCCAGACCTAAGCATCTGTCTCCTGGTATTTCTGTGCATTCAGATTCACTGCATAGGAATCCCATCTCATACAAGAAGCCAGACGCATTCTCCATCATTCAGAAAAGCAGAAGTTAATTCCCACTAATCTGTGAGAGTTTACCTACAGTTCTAGCACTGGCTTGTTCTCAGTCCTCCATCTAACTGGCTAAGGAGTACTTCCCCGCAGTCCTGATGGGGGAAGCTTCGAGCCACACAGAAGGAATCCATGAGATTCACGAGGGGTCCTTTGGTAGATCCTAGAAAGTTAATGGTAATCTTTTCCCAGAAGCCCATCTAGATACAGCACATGGAGACCTTGAGCTGCCAGACACTACCAAAGATCTGACCAAACTCAAATTTTGCAAACTCTTTGAAATCACCTCAAAAGAACCATGTTAGCTTTTGAGGATCCTTGTGGAGCTTAATGTCTTACATGAGGCAACATAGGAAAGGCCTACAGAATCTTCTGTCTTTCTACTCTCCCCCACCACTTTTATCCTCTTTAAACATAAAGTCACATTAATTCCAATTTCTTTGCAAACAAATTCAATTTTTAATGACACACAGCATCCTAAAGATTCTTTTTACAAGCTTGCTCTCAAACTACTACAGCACATACCAAACTGATACCATAACCAGATTAACATTTGAGCTTGTCTGACTGTAACTTTTTAAGGCATTCTGGGCACATTGAACTCCCAAGCAGTGACAGCTCAGAAAGATTTCTGGATCTACAGGGAAAACCAGTGGGGATGCAAAATTAGGAGGTGGAGGGGGGAAAGCTCTGTGTGTTTCTCATACTGCAGATCTATCTTGAGGAAACAGGGGGGAATGGCCCACACAGCTTCTCCCTATTGCCCGCAAGGCTTTCATCTGTCTCCTTACTATACAGATTGTGAGATTTTACCTCAGGAACACTGTTCTTGCACTGATAATGTAAAATGTGAATGGAGTGCAAGTTGTGCAGAACACTGGAAATCAAAGATTCAGTAGTTACACAAATCAAACTTTGCATCTGCAAAAAAGTATGAGTAGGAAGAGCTCTTGGCAGTTTTTATATACTTACATCTAAATCCATCTCTGGATATTTCCTTCCTTTACTTTTCCCCAAGCACTTGGTTTTCCCACCTTCCAGTAGTTGGCACCAGAATCCTTTCTTGGGATCAAACCTGCAATGACGAACCCCAAAGAAGAATGAGCAAGCAAATTCACTTGCCCTTTGGGGATTTTTTTTTAATAAAAAAATAGGACAGTTTTCTGTTACATAAGAAATGCAGAAACTAAAACTATGCTGGATTGTGATACATGGCAATAACCCAGTGCAACAGGGACAGAGAACAATTAACACACACACACACACACACACACAAAACATTAGCACCATTTTACCAAATAGAGATATGAAATGAGTCCTATCATCATTCACCCATGTTAGTTCAGTTGGGCAAAAGTATAAAGACATTAGAAAGAATGCTAGAAAACCTATCACAGGTTAGAGCTTCTGTTTTTTTGTTTTTTGATGTGGCAGGAAAGATATTCCCATGCTTTTAACACTTGCCTTTCTGAATTGTCCTACTAATTTTATAGTCTCAGAGATTTTTCAAAGTGCTGGGAGCAAAAGCAGCAGCTGTGGTCAAATTGCCTCTTGTTCTTGATTTAGAGGCTTTCCCTCCCCTAAATCGAAACATACTGTGTAATCAGTTTTTTTTTAATTGCTTATCACTTAATTGCTTTTTATTTTAAGTATTTGTTCAGAAGCATTCAACGCTATTTGATTTACAAGTACTGCATATCTTCTTTTCAAGCTAGCTATCAGATATTTTTACAGTGATATTTGTCATACATTGTACTGCCCAAAACTAACTGATGGACTTAGTTGACGTCGGTAAAAAGGAAAGAAAAAAAAATGCTTTGTAGCAGGCTGCAAAATTTGTGACTGCTCCTATTCAGAGAACTGGAAATCAACACCCATCCACAGTTTTTTCCCCATCAGCCATACTCTTTATTCAGAAACAAGTCCACAGGTCTATGAATAAAGGGGGAAAAGGAAGGGTCAGTGAAATCTAAGGCCAAAAGAGGTTACAGCCCCTCAGTGGCAGACTTTCCCCCATGAAGAGATATTTCACAAGCATAGGGACAATCGACCCTTTCACTGGCCACTGCTTCCCCAAATTACCGCAATTCAATGTCTTCTACCTTTGTAACCTTGCAATGTCTTTTATCTTCGTAATCTTCACTTCAAGTATGGTATACCAAACTTCAGACCACTTTATTATCTTAGACATCATATTATCTTCTTGCCTTTATTGACTGTTTTGTTGCCTCAGAAAGCTTTTTGTTTGCTTGCACTGTTTTCCAGTTCTTCAGTCCTAGCACTACTTTTTCATGGTTTTTTAAATATTTTAATATGTTAAAAATACAGCAAAAATATTTTTGTTCAAAGAGGAAAAAATATACTACATGACAACACTGGTCGAGGTTTACTTGAAAGCTGCGCCTGGTTCCACAATTTTTCAATGGAGAGAGAATTAAGAATTCATCAACCACAATACCTCCATGTTGACTTCAATCATTTATCAAAGCCAAGATCATACTGTAAAGGTACATGAAGAAGCAAAGGAGATGAAAGCCAAGCTTAATCATAGCCCCCTCCATATGAGATTTCAGCTGTCCTCGATTATGAATCTCTGTGGGGTTAAATACCCCTATGTTTCCACTGGGAACCATAATGTACCTACATCAATCAATCAGTCAATCATAAGCTTTATTGCATTAGCTCACAGCCTTAGCAATTAACACCAAAATACCAACAAAATCAGAGTTATAATGCAACAATCACAATAAAAATAAAAACTCTAATATGCATTACAATTTTATAAACAATCATTAAGATTGCACACATATATATTCCACACACACACACACACACAAATCTTCCAGGTTGCTACAGGTAAACTGAAAAGGAAGACAAACCAGTGCAGTGAAATAAGCATTAATACAGTGACAATGGTATGGCCAATCAATTCAGGGATTATGAATTTATTTAATTTTGAGCAGCAAGATCTAGCATTAATGTAGTCGCATTACAAATCTGATAATGTAATTATGAAATAAACGGAAAGGGAAATCAGAGCACAGCAGTCTAGGAGCAAAAAAAAATATGAATACCACCAACTCCATCCTGCCTCCGCTATCCTACTCAACCACCATACACCACCATGCCTACTCTTCCCTTCACAGCCACTGTACCACTACCACCAGTCCTAGCACTACTGCATTGTTTAGTTTATTAGAGATCTCTGTTGTCTGACTGAATTGTTTTCATCACACTTCATAATCTGCCTTGAGTTTCAGTGAGAAAGTCAGGCTATAAATAAAGAAGATGATGATACTACTACTACTACTACTAATAATAATAATAATAATAATTTCATCACCATAGACAGGAATCCACAGCCTGTGTGCATTGGTGCAAGCATAAATGTGAAATTATCAGGGAGGGACTGCTTGGTGTGCATTTGGAGCACAGAACGGCAGGCAGAGAAAAGTTAAGTGTTCCCCTCTGCTGGCCTTTTCCATTCCCAACCTGGCCCCCCTCAAAACACCTTTACAGGGAAAAAAGAATTGCTACATGCATTTTGGCCCTAAATTATGGTTTGAGCCATAGGTAACAGAACTCCATGAACTAAGGATACCGTTATTGCCCTCTGAATACAGGGCACAATGAATTTAGTTCCCTCCTGTCCTGAAAAGCCACAATAGTACTTGGGCAGGCAGGTTAGCAAAGCCCCAGAATTGTATTTGTACCCACAATAGCGGAGGAAGTCTAGATTCGAGTACACTTTGAGTACTCATTCTTTGAGAACTCATGGAGTTCACATCTCAAATTAAAACCTAAATAATCAGGCTGGATGAGTGTGCGGACGGAGGGAGGGAGAAGAGAGATGTAAGTTATAAACATGAACAGGCGCAAGATTTAAAGGACTAAAGTAACTCAAGGAAAAGGATGGACTCACGCTAGAGTTTTGTGGTAGTCTATGATGTTTGTTACCCCGAGAAATTTCTGGACTGTTTCCATCACTTTGGCTGGTTCTGTGCGTAGCAGCTTGCCATCCAGAACAAGAATCTGAAAAGACAAACAAACACACACACACACACACACAAGAAACCTATGAAGTTGGCTCACTAAATTCAACTCTGATTTGAAGCTTAACATAGCCCAGTACAAGTACAAAGTACCCACTGACAGCCATCTCCTCTCCTTAGCTATAAATGAAAGCAGAACTTGTTGACAACCCAGCTTTCTACTGCTCCTTTCCTCAATGGGACAGGAAGGAAGGGGCATTATCAAGGCTCAGTACATCGTGTCAACGTTCTATACTTGTCTTTCCCAACAGATTAAGATGGAGTGGTTAAAAAAAGAAGGTATGGATATGCATTTTTTTACATACCTAAAATAAAAGCATTGTTATCAGCACTCTTGAGGAACCAAATGTCCCAGAAGCTCGCACTTATTGCTCTGGTTCCTACACCAAAAGGAATCTACAGCAACCAAACCCACCCCACTGGGAACACCATGGCAACAGCTCCCATGCCTGGTGGGACCATTTCCCTCCTCCAGCTCATAAGAGCCCTTCTTTGCAGCAGGCAGACAAGCAAGCCAGCTGCCCAAGAGCCCTCTGGCAAAACTGGCTTCCAGCTGCTCAAGGTAGGCTGTGGGGAAAGAGGTGCCTGAGGATGATGTCAGCAGGCAGCACCCGCTGCCAGAAACCCAGAGGTGGCTGGAGGCATCAAGCCAGCCAGCTTTCTTAGATACATCAATTGTTGCGTCTAAAGTATCTGACAGAAGGGTGTTCTCATTTTGCAGCCCGAAGTACAGCAGGCTGAGTGAATGGATTCCTTTTTACAGTCCAAGAAAATGCAAAGAGAAAATAACTGGGGACAGACCATTAGAATTGCCAATTCTTAATATCCCCTTAAACATTTAACAAGCACTGAACATAAATACAATGTGCGGGTGCAGAACGAGTGTGGTATAGTGGTCCGGGTACAGGATTAGGACTGGGAATAATCGGGTTCAAATTCCTACTTGCCATCAAAGTTTACTGAATGATCCTGAGCCAGTTATTCCTCTCTCAGCCTAACCTACCTCATAGTGTTGCAATGATAAAATGGAGGATGGGAGAACCACATCTACACAAAGAATCTGTGCTCTTTGGAAGAAGGCAGGTATAAAAACAGAATGGAAGGAACTGCCATATGGCTGGATTTTTAAAATCACTCTTGTGCCAGAAGAGGAACTGCAGGGGGTTGGCGACTGGGAAGATTGTGTTGTTGACCCCCCCACCCCACCCCACAAACCACCAATTTGTCCCCATGATGTTCCTGGGACATTTTAGGGGGACCAGTGGGCTGCAGCAGAGAAGGGGGAGGCACAAAGTTCTATGCCACTAAAACAAGTGCTTTCTGTTAGCAGAAATTATCATTCCGGTGCAGCCTATAACTCGGGACAGCATGGAATCCAGCCACAGAAAAATATGGCTCAGTCACCACTCCAGTTATGTATGCATTGTCCTTAAGACCTATGGAGAATCCCTCATGTGTGACAATGCCAACCATCTCAAATGTTTCCTCTCTGAAAGGCAAATACTCCCACGTTCGGTTCGTGAAAGATAATACAGCCCTTTTGTCCTTCTTACCTGATTGGCATGGAAATTATTCAACCAGCGTTCTATGTGGGTTGCATACCAGCCTGGTACTAGGCAGCGGTTCTGTAAGGTGCGGAGCTTCTGTGAGGCCTCAGTCCCAGCTGTGATCACCTCATGGAAGGTGTACTTCAGGGCAATTGGGTCATCATGTGCTCGCTGGTGCTGTTGAGACAGAAGTTTAGAATGTATTAACTAGGAAAAGAAACCAGCTGGAAGCTGTCGTCTATATGCTTCCTTTCAATTAAAAAGTATCTCACTTCTAGGTCTTAAACACAATACCACAGCAGAATTTCAAGGTACAGACTTCAAGGCCATACAATAGGGAGGCTTACCTGGTACCAGGAGTAAGCCCGATCTGCCGGGTTGATGAGAATGGTGATTATTTTAGCCTTGGAAAGCAGTGCGGCAGCCCGCCTCGGCGCCACTTCTGAGTCAAAGTAATTGGCACTCTTCTCAAAATAGAAGTCCGAAGTGGTGTTGGAGGGGATGGGGAAGAACTCCATATACCTTAAGAGATGCCAGTGGCAGAAGAGAAAGATGGGTGAAGGCAGTGAAGAAACTGTTTCTACTATTTCTCTAGTGTTTTGTTTCATATTGATATATAACTGTGTTTTGGATTTTTAAAAATTAAGGATTCAGGAAATCCTAAACCATTTCTATTTTAGAAGCATCCTGATTTTTTTAAAAAACCTGTATCAAAAAACAGTGTGTATGTACAAAGTTATTACAGAACTAACACAGTACTTCTGTATGAACCAGAGCATTTACTGAGAACACCCTCAGAGGCTCTTCTACATGATCTTGCCTTCCTCTTGAGATGAGCTAGGTAGTTGCAGCTTGGTTCTGATGCAACATCTCTGAACCCACCCCCACCGAGGTTTACCTGATGCCTTTATTGCAAGCATTTAGACCCCACAAGACTACTATTATTACAGTTAAACTGCTCCTAGCATAAATGCATAATTCCGGCCCACTGGATTTGCTACTGGTTTATTGTGATGTATGTTTATTTCAGTTTAACAGATGTGGTGTGGTTTTATTGTATTTTTAACTTCTGTTTTTAAGTTTTTGGTGGTGGTTGTTGTTAGTCATTTTTCCAAAATTCACTTTGCTCAAAGTAGAATGTATTTGTTTTAATTATTAATAATAATTAAAACAAATAAAAACAAATACTACTCTGCTTTCCTCTTAAATCACAGGCTGTGTTTTATCACATAAAGTGATAAGATCAATTGCTATCGGCCAGCGTGGTAGAGTGACCAGGGTGCCTTGGCTAGGATCTGGAAAACCCAGGTGCAAATCCCCACTCTGCCATGGGAGCTTGCTGGAAGGCCTCGGGGCCAGTCACGCAGCCTCAGCCTAACGTACCTCGAAGGGGGTTGTAGTGTGGATAAAATGGAGGAGAGGAGAACAACACAAGCTGCTTTGGGTCCCCACTGGGGGCTTCAACTGAAGTAACAAGTAAACATTGTAACTTAAGCTAATGAAAAAGGGGGAAAGGCAACTGCTGTCCTAGCAATGTAGCGAATACATAGGAACTGATAAACAGTAAATAGTTTGCTGTTGTTAGTCATCACACTAACATCATACATTGGACACGATATATTTTTTCCCTCATTTGCTCACGCTGAGGCCCATTAAAACAAGATATGCTTAAAAGACAGCATCAGGGAAGCTTCCTCCCAGTACGCAGATCAGACAAACACGTCCAACCAGTTCTGTGCGTCAAACAAATACTACTCTGCTTTCCTCTTAAATCACAGGCTGTGTTTTATCACATAAAGTGATAAGATCAATTGCTATCGGCCAGCGTGGTAGAGTGACCAGGGTGCCTTGGCTAGGATCTGGAAAACCCAGGTGCAAATCCCCACTCTGCCATGGGAGCTTGCTGGAAGACCTCGGGGCCAGTCACGCAGCCTCAGTCTAACGTACCTCAAAGGGGGTTGTAGTGTGGATAAAATGGAGGAGAGGAGAACAACACAAGCTGCTTTGGGTCCCCACTGGGGGCTTCAACTGAAGTAACAAGTAAACATTGTAACTTAAGCTAATGAAAAAGGGGGGAAGGCAACTGCTGTCCTGGCAACTGCTGTCCTAGCAATGCAGCGAATACATAGGAACTGATAAACAGTAAATAGTTTGCTGTTGTTAGTCATCACACTAACATCATACATTGGACACGATATATTTTTTCCCTCATTTGCTCACGCTGAGGCCCATTAAAACAAGATATGCTTAAAAGACAGCATCAGGGAAGCTTCCTCCCAGTACGCAGATCAGACAAAACACGTCCAACCAGTTCTGTGCATCACACTTCTCGGGGCGCTCTGAAGACAAAGTGGGGGGAGCAGCCTGGCTAGCCCAGCTCAGCACTGCTGCCATGGCAAAAAAAGAAGAAGCCTCTTTCTTTCCCCATTGCTCGGCTTTTCTCGTACTTCCCAGCACCTACGGCTAAATGCACTGAAAAATACCCAGATGCAAAATAGCTTTTGATACAGCGCCATCGACAATTAATTCAAAGCTCGGCTGCCAGCCCCGCATGCCACATTCCCTGCACATGCTGCTTCTCACCCTCCTGGCAAGTGGGGCCTGCATAAAATAAAATGAAAAACAAAGCCTACCAGTCAATGCCCTTGTGGTAGTTATGTCCATTGAAGAACTGGATCTCCTCAAAGGTCTCTGAGCTGGGGTAGTTACTGCTCAGGTCAGGGTGCATCCCCAGGAACAGATAGAGGGCCGTGGTCCCTTTACATAGAAGGGAAGGGGGGTGGGGAGAGAGAAATACACCAAACTGAGACTGGGCTTCCCCTTTTGGTTTGCCACACTTCTGCCAGCCGACGTGATCTTCCAAGAACTCAAAGGGATTAAGGCACATAAAACTTTGCATATTTATCCCTGAAAGGCTGCCAGGAATTCTCAAATCCCTTCTGTGCTCTAAAGACATCCCTCCTCCCGCCAGACCTTGCTCCTCATTTGCAATATACAGCAGCAGTTCATCCCAGCCTCTGGCATACGCGGCCTCTCTGAGAGTTCACCACTTTTCCACCCTCATCCACAAAAATCCGGTCCTCTGCTTGCGCTTAATCTAATTATTTCAGGCCAACGAAATGCTTCAGTCAGGTATCACCAGACCAATTTATACCCATGGTTTCAGATTTTTCCCTCTATTGCCACTGTTATTCAACCATAAATAGTAAGGGTAGCAACTTCCTAGATTTCAACTCTTATTCCAGCTTCACTATGGCCTTTTCTTAGTGGATATAGCATGTGGCTAATGGATTACTTAATGGCTCCAAAAACCAAGACAAAGCAATGGCCTTTCCTCCAACAGGCAGATACTATAAACAGAGACAGAACTTCCTTCATACCCAACAACGAGCCCAAGATGAAACAGGAGTGGGGATGGAATTAAAGGGTTCAAGCACACAGAACAATCCATTGACTACAACATACCTGTCTTCTGAGGACCAATGATTAGCAGCTTGGGGAACCGATCACAGGTCTTCTCTTTGGACCATATGTCCTTGTGGCGCTTGTCCTCACAAGGATCCTGAAAGATGACAGGGATGGTATCAGACACATCATGAAAGGAGAGGAGTATTTTAGGTCACAAACTACAAGTTCTGTTCTTGAGAGATTGTTCGAAAGCCAGAACAGCCTACATCCATCTACAAGAACAAGGACCTCGCCTGTTATGCGAGCACTCTATGCCTGCTGCATACATCCTGCTCTAAATGACCTGGGTTTCCCCATCTTAAAAGTGGAGGGAAAACACACATCCCAAACTTTATTGCAGTCCCTGCCTTCTCCAAAAGCAAGCAAAGAACTGTACAGAAATCTAACCACTAAAATAGATTCCTACACAGTGTTCAGAGTTACAACTACAGCCAGTAACCAGATTTGACATGCAGCCCATGTTGATGTCAACTGCAACTAGGGAGAACAGAAACCAGCCAAAACAGGCAAGTCTAGCACTATTACACAAACACTGTGAAGCCGCTCTTGCTGTTCATGTTTGCTACCAAGAGATTGCTCACTTTTATCATGGCTGCACTGGGTGCTGTGGATTCATATTCTGATGGGCCTCAGCATAAAACACAACTACGTGGCTTTTGGTTTCCAAAAGAACTGTTAAAAATCCCAGTGGAACAACACAGTGGACATGTACTGGAGTCATTTGGACCCACCTGCCATAGAGGGTCTTTCTCCTCTGAGAATATCTGGAAATACTTCTGTGCCAGTTGCACAGGTGGCAGTGTCTGCAATTTCAAGTTAGTCCAGGAGTTGAGGAAACGGACCAGGTGTCTAAAGGTGTACAAACCCAGGCGGTCATTGCCATAATTGGAAAGGTGAGTCATGAAGATACTGATCTGAGGGAAGAGAAAAAGAGGGGGTGACAAAAAAAAAATCGGAATCGATTGGCACGTTTAGGCAATATAGTATTGTACTAGTCACAATGTCTATTAATATTCCCTAGAAGATTGAATTATAACACTGAACCAGAGGAGGGCTTGTGGGAAGATGGGGACTGAAGGCTTTACAGTGATGCATGAACTAGCTGAAAACACACGCCCTGCTTTGCTGGAACAAGGTCCCATGCATTGCCATCAGTAGCAGACCTGATAAGGTAACTTACAAAATTGGACGTGGTGGAAATGGGCATACCCCCATTTGTCTCCAACATCTGATAAATAAAAGGTAAATTATCTCTGAATATGAAGGTTCCATTTCTTGTCTGCCATCTTCCACTATTTCCATCTTAGGTTAAAAACAAAAAGATACTCACCATTCATCGTTTACTTTTCCTTTATGCAACTAAGACCACCACAGATGAGAGCGATCATACTCTATAGTCACCTAAGATGGTGCCTTATGGCAATGCACTCTGTAACTTAATTATGCATTGTCTACAACAGAATTTCTCACCATATGCCCCAAATCTGTTGCCAAATCTGCTGTCCCCCCACCATCCAAGTTCTACTCCACAGTGTTTAGTTTTACCAATCTCTTCTTTCTCCTTACTAGGTTTTTTTTCTAAACTAAAAATGGAAACTCCTTTGAAAATCCTTCAGCTAAATCCATATCCTCTAGTAATCCTGTATAAATTGACACCTTTTGCCCAATAACATGACACAAGCAGAGAGGAAAAATAAATATAGTGTATCACAGCAGAGACGTACTTATGACTTGAGGAGCAGTTTAACAAAACAGGTCACCTGAGAGAAAGAGCATGTGACCCACATTAAAACACAAAGTCCTTCGCCCCCATTCAACATTCTATCTAAAATCATAACACGGCAGGAAACTGAACACAAATAATAAGCAAGCCAAAGTCAGCAGGGAGAACAGAAGGGCCTAGACACCTGGAAAAGCCAGAACTAGGCATTCATTCCCGCTCTGAATAAAGAGTTTGGAAAACCAGCCCTGTTAACAACATTTCTCCCCATTTCATGCCATCAATCACATGTCTTCCCCTAGACCCTGCGAAAAGGGGGGGCCTCTCATTTCTCCTTCAGGCAGCACTCACGGGGTTAAGAAGCACAGTCAGGAAAAGTTCGCCTCCATTGATGATCTTATCCAGTTCACTGGAGCCTCCGGGATATTCATTATAGAATATGGTGTGTGTGAACAAGCCACATGTCTGCCGTGGGAGAATCTGCCGAAAGATGGGAAAGGAAGCATATAATATATAGTAAAGTGATTTAAGAGAGAAGACATCAGCCCATTCCTGTTCGCCTTACAAATTCTGGGCATGTCTGCCAAGTTATCAGCTTTCCAAAGGATCCATTTTCACACACGTGGTTGTTTGACCAATACACACCACGTCCTTCAACAGTTGTTTGACACTATGCGTTGATTGCACAGCCAGCACCAGAAACCTCTTGCTAGAGTGCACAGATCAGGGAATTCCGCCACATGACAGAGGCAACAGGTTTACATCACACACACACACCCTCTTTATCAGATGACCTGGAAAAGTACTGACAATACCTGCTGGGCACTTGGAAGACACTGCTGTGCTGCTTCTGCTGCAAATAACTTTTTAAAACTGAGTTTTATGGAGAGGATTGATTTTTGTTTTAGACACAAGCTGTATGATGATTGTTAAAAACAAACAGTGGGTTGCCTGGAGACCTTTGAAACTGAGTAGGCAGGTTATAAATTTGAAAGTAAATAAACTTCCACAGATATTTGCAGCCACCTGTCTGAAAACCATAAAGCTCTTTTTTTCCTGAGGCACCTTTCTTGCTTTTGCTGACGTGCTCAGTCGTGCAAACTTTCTATTATGTTTTTCATTGTACACATACTTCTCCATCAGATTCTACAACTAATTGACACTTCTCCTGTTCTCCTAGTTGTTTTTTTAAAAAAAAATACTGCTAAATTATTGATACCATCCAAAACACAGCCCTATTCTTCTCCCTGACCTAATCTAGGAACCAGCATAAGCATTTAGCTAGATTCAGCCTCAGGGGAAATATTGATTTGCTCCTCGTTCACATTGGAAGGCTGTGGTATTGCAGAGGCTAGAAACCAGAAAGCCTAGGGTTCTTATCTCTGCTTTAACTACACACTCACTGGGAAAGTCACTAGCAGCATTCATATATTGTGATAAACAGGAGTGTGCATTCGGCTATATCAGAGTAAAAAAAAAAATCCGAAAAATACCTTATCAGTATTTTCTGGCTATTCTTTCAGCTGGATATAGATTTGGGTAATGGCCAAGCAAGCCCTGGAGGACGATGGAGGACAGGAGGGCCTGGCGTGATGTGGTCCATGGGGTCGCGAAGAGTCACTCAACTGTGCGACTGAACAACAACAAGCCCCAAAAATCCCCCCAAAATTGGGATTTTTTGGGACCGTCAGACAGTCAAAGTTAAAGGGTGTTTAAAGGGACTACAGTTCTTTTAAACGCCTTCTGAGTGAACTCAGTGCTTGGAGGTGTTTAAAGGGACTGCAAGCCCTTTAAATGCCTTTGAAGTTCACTTGTGACTTAGAGAAGGCATTTAAAGGGACTGCAATCCCTTTCAACACCTTTCCTCCCCTCCATTAAAACCAATGGAGATTGGGGGCACCTTCTTTGGTTTCCTGGTCCAATCTTTTTGAAACTTGGGGGTGGGGGGGAGTTGAGGAGAAGCACCAGCAACTATGGTGCAAATTTGGTGCCTCTACCTCAAAAAACCGCTCCCCGAGCCCCAGATACCCTTGGATCAATTCTCCATTATACCCTATGGGGACCGTTGACTATAATGGTCCCCATAGGGTATAAGGAAGCCAGAAAATTCAGGATTTATGAATAATCTCAAATCTGAATACCATGCCAGTATTAGGATTCGGGAATATCGTAAAATATCATATTTTTTTTCCCCTGCTCAAACTGAAAAATACTGATTTTTTTTAACACCCCTAGTGATAAACAACACAACAAATTTTGGTTACTCTGCCTGGTCATAAAAAACCAAATCCCAGTTTGCATGTATCCCAGTTCAGTGCCCCTTCTCTGCCTCTCAGGAAAAAGGACATTTTCCTTATACTGCTTACCTCTATGGCCTAATAGTCTTAAGGGGCAGTAACTCATACTGTAGTTTGTGAATTCAAACATATCATAACATACTACAATTAATATAAACTGTGGTTAATAAAACAGTTATAAATCCTGGTTTGATGCCAATGGATGGTTAGCATTCAGACATCAGAACTAACCATGGTTTATTTACAGACCAAGGTTCATAACAACATCTGAGTATAGCTACTATTTCTCATCTCAGCCTGGCTCAGAGGCTTGCTGTGAGGCTAACAGATCTCTAAGAAATCCTTTAAACAATGGTTGCATACAAATATTAATGAATTTAGAGTACTGTGCGTGGTGGTGGTGGTGGTAGGAATTATTTTCCATTTCCTTTCCTCCAAAGATGGGGAAAAAATTATCTTACAATTTCATTTGAAGGTATACAGCACAGTATACAATAGCAGTCCCTAACAGTTAGCTACATCTGTATTTAAACCACACAATATCGTTCTGGAGTAATATCACCACAGATTAAACTCCTATTAGGTATCCAGAGAAGTGACACCTTGCATTTAACCAGACTTTAAATTGTGTCATGTAGCCACTGGTTATCTTCCAAGCTGATGTATTAGCAGATTTGGATGGTGTACAAACAGTGGGAGGATGAAAACAAGTTAACTTTGAAATAAGCTGATACCCTTTCTACTTACCATGATTCCATTATGGATGAAGCCACGTCGGTAGCGAGCTGGCTTGAGGTGAGGATACTCTTCGGTGCTTGTGACTCTTATCCCCCACACTTGCTTCCATGCTTCATATAGTTGTACATGGACTGGGTACACTCCTGAATGATGGGGTGCCACAGCATATCCCATGTCAGTGGGGATACCATGCTCCTAAGAGGAGAGAAGGCAACTCATTTTTGTCTATCATATTTTTATACTGCCTTTCCTCCATGGATGGATAAATGACAAACATTCTGGACTCGGTTTATTTAAACACACACACACACACACACTTCTGCTGTGCTTTATAGCCAAAAGGCTCTCTGAGTTGTACTTGAGCAGCTACTCCAGGGGGAAACAGCCTATTAACCTATTTGCTAAATCCATGACTTACATTTTTAAAAGTCCCTGTGGAACGCAGATAGTCATCAAATAATATGCCAAATTGTTTTGTTTTTAAGGATTATCTTGTGATAACTGTTATGTTTTCCATTCTTGTCTTTTCTAGTTCTTATAACAGCAAACAAATTACCTCTTCTTGCAAATCATGCTGGTTTATAACTGTAACTCAATTCCTTTACAAGAGTCAATCATTAATCTTTAGTATCTGCTCTTTGAAGGACATTTGTCCAAGCTGAGTCTTTCCTGTACTAAACGAAGAGTACAAGGAAGAGTTAAGTAGACTTCCCAAGGAGGGCTCTGTTAAGAACCAGCTGCCTGGCAGCACCCATCTTATCAAAAGGTCTAAGAACTGGACTAAACGTATTGGAGGCTAATTGTCAAAGTCACTGGACTCAGGAATTTGAGTAGCATGCACTCTAAAGCAACATAATTTGACTAGGCTGTAAGGATATTGTGAAACTAAGTATTTCAAAAACACAGGCAAAAAGAGGTTAGCACATCAAAAGAAAAGTTGGAAATAACTGGCACAAACAATGGGATAGAAGTCCTTGGTGTTCTTAAATTAAATACTAGTAACATGAAGCCAAGTGGCATGTAGATGTCCCAGTTCTCTGGGAATAGTGCTGTTACTCTGTGCGGCCACAGAGGGAATGGAATACTCAGTCTCTAGTTTTACAATGCTACAATACCTGTGCAGTGACAGGAAGCCCTCTGAGAAGTATCATGCTAAACTTATTCAGTAACAGAGGCTTGGATCCTAAATGCTGCTGCCTATTGCAGAATCAGTTCTCCACTGAGGAACACATCCCTCTGTCTCCAGGTGCTTTTCACATTGCTTGAGCAGAAGCCCTGGCACCAAAAGGAATGTAGTCTGCACAATGGAGGACTATTTTCACAGTACAGAAGGGCACAGTGCAACAGAACGCAAGGCTCAGGATCCAAGCCAAAGTTCCTTGGGAGGATGCCAGGTTTTGGATGGTCAACTGGTAGCCACCAAGACTAGAGGACCACCCTAGTGCTCATTACTATTTCGCTCACCGTATCACCCCTGCTCCCCTCCTCTGCTCCCAACAGCATTTTACTCACAACAGCAAATTTCTTGTTCATGGTCATTTGCTCCGCCAGCACAGACTGGTTATGGAAAAGGTGAGGCTGCATGTGGCTCCACATGTGGGGGAACCACCAGAACTCCTTCACATATGAGAGCAGCAGGTCGTCTCCCTCATCTTCTGCATCTGTACCTGCCAGGCCCAAACCATCAACATCACTAATAAGAGGCTGAATACATCAAAAGGAACACCACCACCCTTACAGACTCAAACCACTCCAAACTCTTTGCCACACTGTTTTGCCATAAACTGGACGTTTTGAGGTAAAAAAAATGTAGACTGAATCTTACCACATTTCTCCCTCTGTTTTTATCATATATCATCACTAGTAGCAGCTTAATGTCTTATATACTTAGCAAAGTCAGAGTTTGCCACACAAATGGTGTGCTTCAGGGCAAAATAAAAAAGACGCATGATCACCTCACCATTCCCCCCCCCCCCATGACCTGTTTGTCTGGCAAGGGGGAAACAGACAGAAGCTATCTAATTACCTCAGTGTTTGACATACAGGCAAGCGGCAGCTCCAGAAAGAGGGAAGGGAATGCTGCAAAGGAGAAGAATCAAACCTCCTTCCTCCAGTGCTGTGATACTGACAGAAGCGCTGGTCTCCCCCTCCCCCAGGCTACTTTTAGCCTTTTAAAGAACAGCATGAGATCTTAATTATTGATCCCCCATGTCACATCTAGTTCGGCCTTCAGTAATTGCAAAAAAAGTGAAATCAAGTTCAAACCACAGGAAGGCAACAAAACTCCTTTCCTTACCTGTATGGAAGAATTTCCCTGAGTAACCCAGATTGAAGGTGAAATTTGGGATGTGGGTCCGCAGTTCATTCTGGGTGTCAAATAAAGCCTGCAGTATGGGAAAAGGATGTTTTAAGTTATAAAATATGCAGCACACCACATACATACATTCCACAGTTGGGCACACAGCCTGCAAAAGCATTTCTTGTACTACAGTGTTCTTTCTGCCAGTGTACATATAAGGCAGCACATGGCCTTAAACTACTGCTGACACTAACTTAATTTGTTTGCTACCGTTCGCTAGGTATTTCGGGCATCAGTGTGCCTAATAATCTCTTTATTTCACACACACACACACACACACACACACAAGTCACATACAGGCTGTGGTCAAACACACTAAATAATCCACTTTCAATCTACCCTCAATGTACTTTCCAACTGGATTTTGCCAGTTCACACAGTAAAAATCCAGTTGGAAAGTGCACTGAGAGTGGATTGAAAGTGGATTATTTAGCGTGTGTGACCACAGCCCTAGAGTTTTTGTTCAGTCTAATTCCTAGAAGAGGGAAAAGGAAAAGACAGGTATTTGCTTAGGATCTGTTTACTGATGCCCTGTGTTTGTACAACAAAAGGCAAGTTGAACAGCAAGCCCGGAAGCATCAGAAAGCGAAGGCAGATTCCTTTGGGTGTGCCACACAGCCCATAGCTGCCCTGACCTAGGAAGCCGAGACACCTCGGCAGTTTAGCAGTGCAGTTCACTGGGCTGCACAATCCCATTTCCAAGCCCAGCTTTGGCCCATGGTTGTGGCTGGCAGTGTTTACAGATCATTCTATAAAGTTTTATGTCAACAATCTGTGTTCCTGTATTCCACAAGGCAGACTGCCCACCACTCTAAGCCCAAAACAATTAAAAATGGATGAGTGAATTACCTTATAGAAAATGTCTTAAAAACTATAATGAAGGGGATGTTGGGGAGAAATATTTAATTTTCCTGTTCTGTATATTTTGCAATGCATAATAATTTTGATACATATAATTTGTTCTATAATCCCTCTTTTTCTTTTGTATCCCCTTGCTAGTATACTTTACTTTTTAAAATATATATATATGTGTGTGTGTGAAAAAATCAATGAGTGAAAAGCTAACCAGCATCCTGCAGATTCCCCATGAATTCAGGAACACACACACATGTGCACAGAGAGAGAAAGAGAGAGAGAGTGTGTGTGAGAGAGAGTCAGTCTGGATGACACCAAAGATCCTCTTCTCAAGTTACAAGAGTGACATGGGAGCAGCTGCAGCATGGCTCCAGCCCACATCACTGGAGTAACAGGAGGAGCCTCAGAAGCTCTGGCTGCAGCTCGTCCCCAAGGCAGCTGCTGCCCTGTATTCAGCAGAGCAACACTGGCACAGGAAGGGCTCCAAAGTGCAGGCTCTCTCCATGCGGTAGTTCTCACGTCACTCTCGCGGCATAGGAAGAAACAACACTGCAGTAGGTCCCCATGTCGATAGTATAACACGAGGAAGCCTTAGGGCCAGTTGTTTTTACATCTGTATGTGAGAAGTCACATGAGGTGAGGTTTTCATTCAAAATCGCCTAGTTGGGCAGATAAAGCTATAATCCCCCCCCCGAAATACATCTTGTAGCCTCCCAGACAAACAATAAAATTGCTGTCAGCCAATAATCCAATATGTCAGCATACACACATTACCTCTCCTGATACTGAGGACCTAGGACGATTTGTGTGAACAGAAACCATACTGGCTGACTTACCCCTTATTAGATAAATACAAGCAATTGAGAAGATGGGCACGGAAAGAAACCATGTGTAAGTAGGCAAGGTCTTAACACAGTTTTTCATCAGGCACAGAAGCCATTCAAACTTTGCACAATGGCTCCCTTGGGATATTTAGGGCTTTGTTCAAGGAACAGCTGACAGCTAAATCTTTGACCATGACACCAAACTGCACCAACTATCTACCAGGTTCAGTAACAATCTCCACTTTTAATAAGGCAAGTTGTTGCACATTTACCTATTGGCTACGTTACAAATATTCTGTAGTCCCAATTAAAAGTGGAAGCAGACATGTGCTTAAGTAGCCAAATGTTCTGTTTGTTGCCCAGTATATCCATGCATGCCCATACTTATTTACTGGCTAAAACATGCCCAAGGTTTAAAGCTTGCGCAGAAAGAATCAATAGAATTACACAGAAGTTAGACTGATACTGAGTATTTCTTGCTCTTAAATGTCAGTTAAATGCCTCCATCTTTAGAATACAAGAGAAAACTGTTCTTTTGCAGTATACAGTCCACTTCATGAGACACAGAAAATTTTTATACAACAATAAATTGTACATGTACTTAGTCTTAACCCAAGATATTAGGTATTCTAATTTAACCATAAAGAAATTCAATTGTACATTTCTGCCTGTACAATTATTTTTAGCAATGCTAATAGAGGTAATTTGCAACTGATGCTTTAAGCTGTTAGTTGAGAACCACCAAGTTTCTGAAAAAGATACCATGCCTCTAGATAAAAGTTTCATGAGGATGAGATCACCTGGTTATATAGTCTGCATTTTAACGTGTCACTTTTTCCAGTGTTCTAAATCCTGAGGATGACTGAAACACAATGAATGTTCTAGAAGGGATGCCTAGACCCAGGCAACAGAATCCACATGATGGATTCAGGTCACTGCTCTAAGCCCCTGTGCAGCAGATTTACATCTCTAGACTTTAGATAAAAAGAAATTAATCCACAGAGCAGTGAGTCTTTCCACAACCCTTCCATTAAGCACAATACCTAGCTGTGGCTATAATTACCTTGACATCATCCACTTTCATGCGAGTGCCTTCCTTGCCAACAAAGATATCATCAATGTCTACCAAGATGTAGCGATCAAGGGGGAGGGAAAGCCTCTTGCCAGTGAGGAAAGAAACCGCGTCCACGAAGACCAGTTTGTGCAGCCAGAAGTTGAGGTTGTTGCCGAAGAGGACTCTCTGGATGCCGTCATGGAGGCCCAGGTCTTGTACCACAGTGGTATGGAGGGCAGCATCAATGCTCATGTGTGGGATGGATTCTGCTGACTTGGTCTTAGCTAGGAGGACAGGTTCATAGGTGGAATGATTTGACTGGAAGACTGTCCAATCCTCCCCTGGAAGCAGGCCCTTCTCTACCTCACTGGGCCGCGTAATGTACAGCAGCGGAGATTTGGGATTGATGCTGCAGTCCTTAAGCGCAAGGTTGGAGTGGAGAAAGAGGGGGAAGCCTTTCAGCTGAGCACTCAGTAAGCTGTTCTCATTGGCCTGTGGAGAGATTACATGAACTAAATGAGAGCTTGGCCAGAAATGTGAGGCAACCGTCACAACCAAGGACTAGGGGGCTTATAGGTCACAATGTGCCATGTTGTAGAGTTCAGTACAGAACGTCTCTAAAGAACAGAGTGCCACACACACAAAACTGCCACAAGAATGGCCTTTCTGAATCGAGCCATCATCCATTTTGTCCAAGCTACTTTTGCCAATGACCAGTGAGGTGCCCTAGGATCGCTCATAAGCAGAACGAAATGTCAATAGCCCTGTCCCTTTGTTTATCCTCAGCACCTGAAATCCAGAGGCATGCTGCCTTTGTACATGGAGGTTCCACTCAAATATCATGGTTAATGGCAGATGACAGATCCATCCTTCATGCAAATACATCTAATCCTTTTCCAAAAGCTATCTAAGCCAGTGGCTATCAACCACATCTTGTGATAATGATCTGCAGAAGTTACTTTTGAAGCTTTCTTTTGCTTGTCTGAAACTTGCGTCGAGGCCAGATCAAAATTAGAAATGTTCCAGTGAGAGATTTTTCTACATTTGGAAAGTAAAAGTCATCTAGTAATATGGAATACAACAAGTACAGTGTTACTTTAATTTTAGCAACCCAAGGACCACACCTCTTAGTACAGCGTTACTTTAATTTTAGCAACCCAAGGACCCCCATTTTTTCTCACAGGGAAAACTAAAACACACTTAAGAGTCCCAGTTACAACTTGCTCTCTCCATGAAACTGCAAATTCCACATTATGGGGTACGCATTATCAGTAATGATCAGCTCAAAGCAGATATAGATACTGCTGCTGCAACTCACAGTAGCCAGGCTGTACTGCCAGCTCAGAAAGCCCAAGCCATACCAACATCTAGTTGGATAGCCTTTGGTGCCCTTGCTGCAGGGCTCACTTGCTACGATGTGGCCATACCAGGAAGGAAGTGGCAATGGAATCCAGTACCTAAAAAAACAGTTAGCCAGCACTTTATACTAGGTTCTGCCCAACCTCATGCTAAGCAACCTGGGTCTGAAGCAGAAGTCACAAACTCAGTGGCTGCTCCTCTTCCTGCCCTTGCAAGGAAGCACAGCCAGCCATCTTCACAGCTCTTTAACCAACACAGCAGCAGCCATAAGGAGGCACCTTTAACAATATGATTCATATATCAATATCTAGAAGAACTAAGACTTTGGGCCTATTCCAAAACAAGCAGACTGCCATTCCGTAATGACCTTCAAATGCCCAGTCCATTCAGTCTCTTTCCCCTCTCTTGGGGGACATGGCTGCACCAGAATGGCCTGGCCTGTATTATTTCATTATTTGTTATATAGCTGTACTGTTGTAACCAGCCCTGAGTGTAGGAGGCTCAGGGCGGGTTACGACAGTACAGCTAAAACAATAGATAATAGCAATTAAGCATAACTATAAAATAGTTTCAGACTGTATGGGGCCCTTAATGCTAAGTTAGCCCTTACCCCAGACATGCTGGGTATTGGTGCAGAAGATCATTCAACCATGTTCACAATTTCTCAGTTTTACAGTTAAATGATACAGAAGAACTTTCTTGGCTGCTAATAGTGAGAACACAGGGAATGTGACAATGGAAACCAGAGGCAATAGGATAGCATCATGTGACAACAATGTTCAGAACTGAATTTCAGGTGGTCCATGATGTGATAATGTTCTAGAAAAACTATTCTACAGAATTCCAAACCTCACAATTTCCTCAAATCGGGACCTCAAGCACTAGATTACTGGCATAAAGAACTGCTACAGATAGGGTTGCCACTTGACCAGCGAGGGTCTCCTGGGGCACTTCTAGGAGACCGGAATTTGCACAGAGCAACTTCCGGCCAAACTAAAAGGCCCCCCCCCCCGGAGATGACGTCACTTCCAAGTGACGTCATCTCGGTGGGGGCAAAACTCTATGGTTAATTTGACCTCAAAACCACAGCGTTTTGCCCTGGCTTCCCCGATGTGATTTTATTGGCTATTACCCACAAAATACAGATAGGAACTCTTGGTCTGGGGCAAGTGATGCTCTGTATTCTTAGAGCTTGGGGGGGGCAACAGTGGGAGGGCAACAGTGGGAGGGCTTCTAGTGTCCTGGCCCCACTGGTGGACCTCCTGATGGCACCTGGGTCTTTTTGGCCACTGTGTGACAGTGTTGGACTGGATGGGCCATTATTCTTTTGTAATGACGTCACCTGGAAGTGATGCCATCACATTGGAGATGCACTTCCGGTTTACCCAGAAGTTAGTCAGGGGAGCGTGCATTTGCGGGAGGGGCTTCCCCTATTGGCCAGCTGGCCGGCATCGGGAAGGAGCCCACCAAGCTGGAGGGTCCCCTGCCCCCACTGGGGGGCTGGGATCCCTAGCTATAGAGAAACAAGAATCTAGTGGCTATATTTTGAAAGATTATAAGACCTCTGTTTTACTCCATGTCTTGGCTCCCATTACAAAAGGTCAAGGCCTAGTCACATAACATCTGGATGCATCCCTCCCAAGGGCCTAGTTCAGTGGCTCTGACCTTTATAACAGATGTAAAATACTGATCTTACAGTGACCATTGACTGAAGAATGGTACTCTGAAACAAGCCCAGAACTAAAATCAAACTACTACTTCTCTCTATGCTTCTGTTCCAAACAGATTAAGCCAGATGGTGCTGTGAAGGTGCCATGCCCCTGTGTCTTAGAGCAAACAGCCATCTTACAGTGACCTCTAAATACCAACTCGTTCTGTTGTTTTCTGCTCTCTTATGGACATAGCTGTGCAGACAACTGAGGGTTACATGCTGCTTGTCTGAATCATATGGTCCTGCTGGTTCCATAAGTTTGTAGGACAGGGATATGTGATAAGGATAAACATGGTGCTACCCACACCCACCAACCAGCTGTTAAAGCAAGTCTTAGCATGCATGTACTCAACCACCTTGAACCCCCTCCCCCCGGATCAGAGTGCCTTGCTGAAACAGCTGCATAGAACTGTTTAGGTCAACAACCTTTGTGGCTGGAGTTTTACATTAAGCCTACTAGTTTCACAGAAGATGGGATCTGCAGACTGTGAACTCTGGAACACTGATTCTACTAGTAGCTCTTGCATGCCTCCTCCTTCCAACATTTATGTCAAGAGAAAGGGCCCATGCATAAAACAGTTTTTATTATTACAATATACACATTGTGTGGTCCATGTACTTTCCAACAGGACTGAGCAATGAGTTCCAAAACTGATGCTGTTTTGTGAGATGAAATAAAGCTTTTCAAAAGCCAGTTGCATCCAGATACATTTTTCATACATCTGGAAGAGGATTAAATCATAGCATACCCATATCGCTAAGCATCCAACCATACCTCTACCAAAGATATAATTTTTATCAGTGGACTGGAACACAGAAGGACAGGAAGCGAGAGAGACTTTGCTTTGGCATTTTAAAAGACTTAACAGATTGATTATAGCAACAGCTTTCACAGGCATGAGTCAAGTGAGCAAAAGGGAACTCAGAAGAGAAAAAGATCACCCTGCAGAAGTGTCCGTTAAAACAGCAGGACAGCCCCGGAATTTCAGAATGAAGCCCCATTCAGATCACTTAATTTCTGCCCTTGATTCTTAACCTTCCTGGCTTACACTCTTAAGCAGAAAACTGCAATAGACTCAGGCAACTACTGTGAGAATTGCCTTGACCTCCACCATGCAGAAAGTCAAAACAGTCTTGAATCCCTCAGAAACCACCAAGGAAAGACAGAATAGGGTAGGGTTATCAAGTGCTGAGCAAAGACACTGTGACGTTTGCACCCCCCTCCTGCTTCCGGCTGAAGCTTGTTCTCACACATTAACTAATTCCCCAAAGGGCCATTATCATCATCTTTGTACTTTCACCAGCAAAATTACAGGCGATGGCAGCCAAGCTTCATCTGAAAAGGTGCAGATTTGTAAATCCGCTCTTGGCACCAGTTAAAAACACAGCACTTTTAGTTATCAGCTTGGCACTGGCAAGATATCAGGCCATTCAACAGCGAGGAGTGACTATGAGGAGGTGTCTAAGGAAGGCTGACATCTTGCAGAGCGCTGATCTTCCTGGGCCTAGACCTTAAACCTGAGTAAACCAAGAGCACCTTCATAAAAACACCTGCCACAAGGTCCTGGAAAACAGATAGATTAGGCACAGCCATTTAAGTAAATGACACTGAATGCCAGAAGCATCCTATCAGACTAAGCCTTCAAAGCCCCATTTGTTCTCAGTACTATTGCTGTGTAGAGGGGCAGGAGAGAAGAAACAGGACAGGGGGATTTTTCCACACAGATAAGTTAAAATCTCTGTCAGAAGGAACTTTGTTGAAAAAACAACTGTGAAAGGGATGACTGCAAGCGCTAATAACTTTCTAGAGTTATTAGTAACTAAAGATGAATTGTTCATTATGAATTGTGACTTTGGACTAGTTCAGCAATACTTTTCCTACTACTCACATCCTAAAAGGTTTTCATAACACCATATTCAGACACAAATTTGGCACTGAATCAGCTGACCAGTTTCTAGAAGGTTCTGAGTTCTGGGAGACAGACAGACATCGTGCTTTTGACCTCCACTCTTAGTAGTGGAACTAAGCCCAAATTTCATTCACAGAAGCCCTCCATCAGTCCTGGGGTGGGGAGACAATCTGGATGTAGGCAGAAAAATAAAGTTGGATTGAGGAATCACAATGCTGGGGTGGTGTCACTGACCAGAATAAAAATGAAACCAAACCAATAGTTTTTAATACTTCCCCCTTTTACACACTCCCCACTAGCAGAAAATAAGTATATTGGGGAGAAGAGGTTTTAGCCTAGCTCTTTTCTTGCTGTGCTAGTTTTCAATTCACAGGGAATTTTTGATCTAGGGGAACATTCAACAAATGGCATACAGACACCCTACTACTTGAAGTGGTGCGGCACTCATTTTATCTACCTTGTTCTGCTGTAGGATTAGATCAAGGCACACTTGTACCTGCCCAAAGAACATTCTGCTTTCCACAGATGGATGCAGCTAATATCCCACAAAGTTAATGGACTCAGCAGCCCCTTCTCTCTCGTGCTGCAAATGCTTTCCTCCAGGTCAAAAACCAATACCTTGAAAAAGCCAATGATTCCAACACCATACTCTACGCAGTACTTGTCCAAGAGCTCGCGGTTCCAAGCATCCAGGTTCACATACTTCAGGATGTTCTCATAGATGATCAGTGCAAAGCGTCCTCGATCGTGGTCTGTCAGTGTGGGCATGTCCCCCTTCCCCGGAGCAATCTCTGTCAAGTATTTAAAACGGCTGGATTCCAAGATGGCCACAATCTCCTGGCCCAGCTGAGAGTAAAGGCTTTCCACAAACACTAGAACCAAAGGGTCCGTACGAGAAGAATCTACCACTTTGATGGGCTTTAATGGAAGCAAGCGTGAAGGGGCAACCTTCGGTTCATCGCAGTCTGGGCTGGGGATGTCCCCAGAGGGCTCCAGTCCCCTCTTCCACCCATATAAATAATATGCAGAGATAAAAACACTGAGCAGGCAGAAGGCAAACAGCAGGAACAGCACCAGCTGAGGAGACACCTGGCGGAAACTCCTCCGGAGTCTTACCAACAAAGTCATCCTTGCTTTGAAAGAGAGTTCAGATTCCTTCCCCCCCACCCGCCCTGCCCCCCTCCCTCCAGGTGTTGACACAGGAAAGGCTAAGGATAATTTCACTAAGAGGCAGCTTGTACATTGGATCGCCCCTCTGGCAGTCCATTATCCATCCTGGTCTTGTTCATGTCACCATGGCAAATCCATTCAGAGTTCCTCTCCAAGGCAAAAATACCAGCAGTGTCCCATCATCACTGTCTCATTGGGGTGGAAATTCGGCAGACTGGAGTGTCCGGAACATCCCTCAACAAGTAGGGATGCATGACTACTCCTTGGGTGTGTGATCAGAGGCACGGTTCTGCAAAACAAACAAAAGGCAAGGGAACAGTAAGCCAGGCTGCTGCAGGAAGAACCCACATCAAGCAATGTCTGAGCAAGGTCTCCCTCCCCAACAGACATTCATAACCAGATGCTAATGCAATATACTTTCCCTCATTATACAAAGACAGAACTTCATGGACCCACTTCCATGTGTTGGAATTTAAGCTTGACTGGAAGACATACGCTCTGCGTGCCAGAAGAAAATTAACTTTGTACATGCACAGGTGCTACTCCCTCCTTTTTAAATTCTTCACGTACATAAAAGGCAACGTAATTTGCTCTAATTTTGACACAGCAAGAACTATAACATATACATTCATGATCTGAAGGAGAGAAGGGGGGACAGCGCTTTGTGCTAGGCACTAAACTAGGCAGCCGTTTGAATATTTTCAATTCAAACATACCATTCCAGGACATAGTCATAATCCAAATTAAAGCCCCCCCCCAAAAAAAACAAGCATCTGAAAGTGGTTAGGAAATGCAAGTGCTTACGGTAGGGGTGCATAATCTGTGTATGTGTGTTAGAAGCACCATACATTTTCATTGTACTCATTACCACAGGTATATGTTTATTGTGTTTGTATTCATTCCCATCAGTTTCAATTGAACTGGAAAGCACCACTGCAGCAGCAGTGTCAGAAGGGGGCAGCAGAGGCACTGGGGCTGCTATCCCAGCAACGCAGGGTTGGCACAGACCTTGACACTGCTAGACATTCAGGAGCTACGGTGCCACAGCACTAAGGCCCCAGTGCCTCCTTGTCGTCCGTGTCCCCCCACCCCCCATCAACAGGGGCTGCTGAATTATCCTTGCTGAAGCAGCAGTTGGTGGAATTGTTAATGGCTCAGCAGCAAAAAGCAACCCTATCGATATTCCCATTTGTTTTCATTGCCCTACCGAATGTAAGGAATGTATGTTCCTTATCAAACGAATGCACATCCCTAATTTATATGCAAATATACTTCACTGGATCTTCCTAAGGCTGTATCCTCAGTCTGCAGAAGGCAGACTGCATATGACAGACGGGCTTCAACCCTCCCATTAATTTGCATTCAAGGGAAACCAGAAATTTAGCTCCGCAGATCCACAGCTCAACCCTGGTGGGCCAGCCAAAAGACCAGCTGGCATACAGTCCAAAGAGCTAAACATCCATCAGGCGTAGGGTGGGTCCAGAGTTTGTTTTTCCAGTTTAGTCGCTCCGTCCGAATATAGCTTTGAAGAAGCCGCCACAGTCCCTGCACCTGCTTCGGCTTAGCGTCAATCATTTGCCCAACACGCCACAAGAAACCTTTTAATACTCAACAGTTTGACGGCACAAAGGACCATAAGAATACGGTTGCCTCTCTGTACACTGAGAAAGACATAAGGAAACAATTGCCCCAGCTTTAGGCCGTGGAACAAAATCACGTAACAGCCATTTTCATTTACACTGGGGAGGTGGTTGCTGAAACAAGCATATCCCAAAGGCCACAGCCCAAGGAAGAAAACCCTCAACCTCTATTTTTAGGGTCCTTTTTCCTCCAATACCTACAAGGTCACCAGTTCAGAGAAGCCAGCCTCAAAAAGGCAGATTAATCAATGCTGGGAAAAGGCTGAAACCAACTTTGTCTCTATTAGGGCTGCCAAGTCTCGTTGAATCGCGGCGGGGGATCGTCATTCTTTACAGGAGCTCTGCCGCGGGGGACGGCAACCGGCATTGCACTGCCGTCGCCAGGATGTGACGCTACGCGTCGCTCTGGCAACGGGGCTGTTTGGAGTACCGCTGCCAGAGCAACGTGTAGCGTCACATCCTGGCGACAGCGGTGCAACGCCTGTTGCCGTCCCCCGCGGCAGAGCTCCTGTAAAGAATGACGATCCCCCGCCGCGATTCAACGAGACTTGGCAGCCCTAGTCTCTATCTTTAGAATAACAGATGAGCATCTCGGGCTGCCGCCCCCTATGAACCAAGCTGCAATACAAGCTATGAAGATTTTACACCTTATAGATTGTCATATCACCTTATTGTCATTACACCTTATAGATTGTCATATCACACGCTAGCAAGGTCATGCTCAAGATCCTACAAGCTAGGCTTCAACAGTACGTGGACAGAGAACTGCCAGAAGTACAAACTGGGTTTCGAAGAGGTAGAGGAACTAGAGATCAAATTGCCAATATTCGCTGGATTATGGAGAAAGCAAGAGAGTACCAGAAAAATATCTACTTCTGCTTCATTGACTATGCTAAAGCCTTTGACTGTGTGGATCACAACAAACTATGGCAGGTCCTTAAAGAGATGGGAGTACCAGACCACCTCACATGTCTCTTGAGAAACCTGTATAAGGGCCAAGAAGCGACAGTTAGAACCGGATATGGAACAACTGATTGGTTCAGCATAGGAAAAGGAGTACGACAAGGATGTATATTGTCGCCTTGCTTATTTAATATATATGCAGAGTACATCATGCGAAATGCTGGCCTGGATGAATCACAAGCGGGAATTAAGATTGCTGGGGAAAAGATCAACAACCTCAGATATGCAGACGATACCACTCTGATGGCAGAAAGTGAAGAGGACCTCAAGAGCCTCTTGCTCAGGGTAAAAGAGGAGAGCGCAAAAGTGGGCTTGAAGCTCAACATTAAAAAAAACTAAGATCATGGCATCCGGCCCCATCACTCCTTGGCAAATAGAAGGGGAAGTCGTGGAAGTAGTGACAGACTTCACGTTCCTGGGATCCCAGATCACCGCAGACTGTGACAGCAGTCATGAAATTAAAAGACGCCTGCTCCTTGGGAGGAAAGCGATGGCGAACCTAAACAGCATGATAAAAAGTAGAGACATCACCCTGCCAACAAAAGTCCGCATGGTCAAAGCAATGGTATTCCCAGTAGTCATGTATGGCTGCGAGAGCTGGACTATAAGGAAGGCCGAGCGCAGAAGAATAGATTCTTTTGAACTATGGTGCTGGAGAAGACTCTTGAGAGTCCCTTGGACTGCAAGAAGAACAAATCAGTCAATCCTCAAAGAAATCAACCCTGACTGTTCCCTGGAAGGCCAGATAATGAAACTGAAGCTCAAATACTTTGGCCACCAAATGAGAAGGGAGCACTCACTGGAGAAGACCCTGATGCTGGGAAAGATTGAAGGTCAAAGAAGATGGGGACGGCAAAGGATGAGATGGTTAGACAGTGTCATCGATGCAACGAACATGAAGTTGAGCAAACCAGAGGATGGCGGAAGACCGGAGGGCCTGGAGGGAGCTGGTCCATGGGGTCGCAAAGAGTCAGACTCGACTGTGCGACTGAACAACAACAAGATTGTCAAGGCCATGTCATTCAGCAGGCACTGTTGTATTTGACACGATGGACAAAAGTTCTTTACTTTGCAGGGACCCAATGTAGAATGGATATGCTTTACGTTGCACCAGCTGCCTTTAGACCACCTGCCTTGCAGGTAGGATTGATTACAGAACCAGCCTAGAGAGGACACAGTCTGCTTATTGGCATGGGACTGTCCACAGACACATGGAATTTGGACACTCCTGATTCTAGAAATGTTGCAATGGGCAAAGTGACAGCACACACCCACAGACCCTCCCACATCCCACACAGCTGGAAACAGGCTTTTGAACTTTACAATTAGTTTATGGCGCTCTTTTGTTTAAAGAAGTAGTTCCATGCCAAGTTCTGCACTGTATTAAATCTGGAAGTTATTAATATATTAGTTATTAATATATTATTTGTCAAATGAATTTACCCTTTATCACTAAAATCCTAGTTCAACAGTTATGTTGTTACTTTTTCCTACTTACGCCTTTTAAGATCACGTGTGGAGAAGCATCTGGAAATTACAGCAATGCACGTCACAGACAAGCATCTGTTCCAAAAAGCTGCTCCAGGCACGCTGGGACTTGCACCGAGCATTCAATTTGTACAAGGCCAGTTTCAGTCTGCTTCCCTGCTTTTAAAAGCAGTGAGAAAACCACCCTTACGCTTCAAGTTTAATTCGAAGCCCCTCAATCCACATCTTAAAATATTATTGTACACAGAACGTTCATTAGACATACATTGTACCTCCACAGCAGCACTATAGGCTCTCTAATGATTCCTTCCAACACAGAGATACCCAAGAGGTCTAACAATATGGCTGCCAAATCACTAATGGAGACTTGGATTCCATGAACCAGCAGAGATGACCTCTAGTGTACTATGCGAAAAATTAACACAGGGAACACCATTTGCCGTTTTAAAAATGGCTACCGCCTGTACCTTGTTACAGGACATACCAGATAACATCCTAGGTTGGAGAGGTTACGAACAACATGTACATATCTCACCCACTCCTCCTTCTCTGTATCTAAACACAAGGGGGAAGCCCTGAGCCCTTTGGGGAGGGCGGGGTATAAATGCGATAAATAAATAAATAAATAAATAAATAAGAACAAACTTTGCTTCTACGGAGCAGAAAATAAAATAGATGCTTACAGTATAGTAGAACAAGTGGTTTGCTACCAGTACAGATCCACAGAGATGGTCCAAGCCCTTCACTGTCTGCTCTTAAAGACAACTCTGAAACTCCAGGCAGCAGGTGGGATATGCATGTCACCCCCCATTAGTTACCAATAATCTATGGAGTTCAGTTCAAAGTACTGGCTATCACCTAGAACAGGGATGGCCAAACTTGCTTAACATAAGAGCCACAGAATAAACGTCAGATGTTTGAGAACATCACCTGACGTGAACAAATATTACATACATGTTTTTATTAATATGCAAATTTGCTTTTTATTAACATTAAATGAGACTGCCAAAAATAAAAACAAAAGGGATAAAAATAGATATTGATGATATTTATTTGTCCAATTATATTTGTAGGCTTGGGGGGGGGGTGGGCTTTGAGAACGCATTTCAAGCTAAAGTTGCTTTCTTTCTCTGCTCCCCCCCCCGACTCAAGCCTGTCCAGGAAGGGGAACACTGGCTGGGGAAGGGAGGACCTCCCCTTCGCTTCCCCAGCTGCCCTGCCGGGAGCCACACAATGTGTGTAAAAGAGCCGCATGTGGCTCCCGAGCTGCAGTTTGGCTACCCCGACCTAGAAAGCCCTTAATGGACCATCACCTAGAAAGCCCATGTATCTAAAGGACTACCCCTCCCAATATGCACTGCTGGCCCTCTAGTCCGCCTGTGCGAGTTTTCCTCTGCACTCCCCCCCAGCCCATGGGGGCTTGCAGTGAGGACACACCAACTTGGAGCTTACCAGCTGCTGTCCTCTTTAAAATCTGTATCCCTGGTACCTGGCATTATGGTTTTATGGCACACATGGCCCAGACAAGGTAACATTTATGTCAGATCCAGCCCTCATAACAAATGAATTCGACACCTCTGCACTAGGGCAACCAAGGCTGTTTCAGTCCCCCAGGCCGGAACCACTTGCCATCTCAAAGTGTGCAAAACTGTCAATAAGGCTTTTTTTTTTAAGAGAGACTAGAACAGAAGTAGAATGAAAAGCCCAGAACGGAATATAATGGATTAGGATTGTAGGCTACTATAATAATTACTGTAGGTATCACAGGGTTTTACTGCATTGTCTTTACATTGTAAACCATTTTCTGTGTTGTTTATAGTATAGGTTGCCTTAGTTTGTTGTTTGCACTGTTCTCCAGTTCTTTGCATTGTTCTCCAGTTCACTAATCTCAGTCCCACTGCATTGTCCAGTGGCCTCTTTATGCTGTTTGATAGCACTGTTTATATCCTGTAATCTGCCTTGAATCTCCCTGAGAACAGACTATAAGGTAAACTAATACAATGTCACAATGTTCCCACAGTAAACAACTCTAAATGTGCAAGACAAAACAAAGGGTGATGCTTAAATCAACTGGCAGACTGTGGCAACAATAGTGCAGAAGGAACTGTTTTAACGTCAAGAAGTTCAGGTTTTCCATCGACCAGATTCCCCTCCTCACAGAATGCCACTGAGATCTGTAAACATCCACACAGAGTAAGAAGAGCAAAGACCATCTGTTTGTTTCAAAGACAGCTGGCCTGGAATTCAGTGAACTTTGCATGAACAAGACACTGACCCTGGATATTCCACACAGTTATCTCTAAGAACCAAACCTTTCAGATTCTGCTTCCTACATTTCTATTTTTAAAGATGTCCATTACTAACAGTTAGGCACATGCGCAAGCACCAGTGACTTGGCAAATACAGACTGTCTGCCATAGTTTAGTAACTGCGTGCAGTGCACTACAAAATATTGTTCCTCTTACTACTCGCAAGCCCGAACACTCTTCTCTCCTGAACACTCTTCTGTTCTCCTCGCCTCAAACCCAGTTCTGCTGGGTGCAAATCAAAAGTTGCCCGGTGACAGCTGGAAGGACACACATCTAGGTCACCAGCAGCACCCTCTGGACTAAAGCACAGCAGCAGCCAATAGCTTACTGCTTTTGACTTTCACACCTTAGCAGGTGGAGCACAGCTATTAATAGACTCCAGCATGAATCACTAGCAATTCAGAGAAGGATTTTCTAAAGGCCACAACAGAATCTCCCAGCTGCAACAAGCCCTTGGTACCCTACTAAATCATAGCTCTGAGGCTGCTATTGCCAAGGCTGACTCTGACTTTTATGCCACCTTTCAGCACGTTAACATATTTGCAGTCATGCTGAGGGACAGTTTGCTTCTCATCCATCTGCGCAGTAAAGGATCAAGCAGCCACCCTTAAATCGCTGGAGCACAAGATGCCCCAAGGAGAAGGCTGTAGGCTGAGAGGCAGTGCCTGCTCAAGAAACAAAACTGTGTCAAGAAAAAGTAGTGGGATTGAAGGATATCTGTTGAGAAATAGCCTAGATTATACCTGGTTTGATCCAATCATTTGTGACTCTACCCGGACGAAGAAGTCTCTACCTGGAGTATGATGTCAAGTCACAAACAAGGCATGGCTACCCTATGCATGGGGCGGTCCAGGCAAGAGATGAGCAGAGGTAGTTCAGTTTGCCATTGCCTTCCTCCACAGAACAACCCCAGTCTTCTCTGGTTGTCTCCCATCCAAGTACTGATGATGGTCAACCCTGCCCAGCTCCCACGCTCCAATGAGCCAGGCCCTAAACTGGGCCATTAGGGCTACTATAACTCTTCCTTCCACTGTTGCCAGTTTGGTGTAGAGGTTAAGTGTGCGGACTCTGATCTGGGAGAACCGGGTTTGATTCCCCACTCCTCCACTTGCAGCTGCTGGATGACCTTGGACAAGGCATAGTTCTGTCAGAGCTGTTCTCTCAAGTACAGTTCTAGAAAGAGAGATCTCAGCCCCGCCTACCTCACAGGGTGTCTGTTGTGGGGAGGGGAAGGGAAAGGAGTTTGTAAGCCGCTCTGAGACGCCAAGTGAAGGGTGGGGTATAAATCTAATCTCCTCCTCTCCCTCTTCTTCTTCTTCAACCAAATACATAATGGAGCAACATACACACTACAAATCTCATTCTAAGGAATCAAATCTGACCTGTGCAGCCTTCCCAAGTTCCACTGCCAGGGTAAAAGAAAAGCCTGGTATAATGATAAGGGCATCTTGGCTATGATCTGGGAGACCCAGGTTCAAATTCCTACTTTGCCATGGAAGCCTGCTGGGTGACCTTGGGCCAGACACTCTCCCTCAACCCAACCTCCCTACAGGGTTGTTATGAGGATAAAATGGAGGAAGGCTAGACAAAAATGTACCAGATAAATAAAGTATCCTAAATTCCTCAAATTACTTTGTTTCCTGTTTCCCAGCAATCCCTCCTGTGTCTCTAAGGGGAAGAGGGCTGCCATTTTCCTTTATATCTATACACAAGTGCAAGACAACAATGTTTTTTTTTCCACCACCACCACCACTAACCTTTACAAACCTGCATCACTTCAATATTTTTTTTAAAAAAATACCAACACCACCTCAATATACCCAGTACTACTGAGAACAACCAAATGATTTCTGACTTACAACAAAGATAACCTTCTTGCATCTGGTTCATCCGCTTAGCAGCGATGGAGGCCCTGTGCAGTATCCAGTTAGACACAGAGATTTGTATAACATGGCAACTATTCCTGTTCTATGAAGCAGCAAGAACCACCACTCCCTTTATGAAGCAGCAGCAAGAATCACCCATCCCTTTCCAGTAAAATGCCTATGCCATCAGGTGACCTAGCTATGACAGGCAGACCTGTGACATCAGCGCAGCCAGCAGCAACTCCTCTGCCTACAAGGCAGAATAAGAAGTTTAGGAACACTGGAATCAAGAAGAATATGAGGGCAAACAGAGAGGGCAGGAGAAAGAGAAACTGTACAGCCATCAGATAGTGGCTTCAGTGCCATTCATGGTCTGTCATACTCATAAGCCCTTTGCTTTGTTTTAAATGCGTCATCTCCCCGCCAAGTCAGCCCACTGTACAGGACTGGCTTATGAGTATAAACCTTTCCCAGGATATCATTGTTGTTGTTTTTCAGGCATAATTAAGATGAATGTCCATACACCTACACCAAAATATTGTGTTTTACACATGACTGCTTCATCAATGAGCGGGGGGGGGGTTTAAAACCAATACCGCTCTACTGGGGCCAGCTTGCCCTTTACCCGGGTGGCTGCCATGGCGGTGGTTTTATTCTCTCCTCCCTGCTGCCAGCTTGCTTCCTTCCCAGCAGCTGTGTGGGTGCTGGGATAAGAGCGCAGAATCTGCAAAGAAGGGCGGGGAATTGTTGGACATGATAGGCCTTTACTTCCATCCCTGGCACAAGGCCCATAGCTCACGGAGGCTCAAAGCTTACCCAGCCTCCATCTCACGTGACAGTTGTACCTGCCAAATGTAGGCTGTGGCCTCTCCCATTTTCCAGGAACATGGGGGTGGGTCCCACATTGGGAAACAGTGTTCAGAAGAGCCACAGGTGGTTCCTGAGCCACTGAGCGAGTATCGCCGCTATAGGTGATAAACCCCAAAAAACAGTTAGGGACAGAAGCGAGGACAAAGTGGAGCACACAGAAACCAGGAAGAATGGACACATCTCTCCCGCTGCCCCTTCTTTCTTCTGGCTCCAGAGACAAAACACAAGTCATACCAGAACGTGTACCAAACAAACAAACAAACCCCAGCCTCATTGATCCTCGAGAACTTTGTTCAAACATTGTGACAACAGGACCACAAAGAAGGACTTCACCCAGGGATACTAACACAGGTTTCTGCTTTCACTCTCAAAGGCAAGGTCAGCATGAAAAGCTTATTTAGGGAAAGGACCATATCTGTCACCAAACAGTACTTTGATATTTTTACACAAATGAACATCTGCAGTAAAATTCATAAAACCACACACACACAGCTTTCAAGAGCTGAACTTTGTAAGGATGACTAATTATAGGCAAATGAAATGCAATAATCTGCTTTAATACATTTAATTAATATACTGATGCAAATCTCATCTAATGTTTACACAGTTAACATACAGGTTTTTGAACTTGTGGCCTTTCTTCCCCTCAGTATATGTAATCGCAAGTAGAGTATGCTACCCTGTTCTTTGAAATTTTGCAACTGGCAAAATGGAGTGGAGACAATGAACTAACATTTGTATTTGAAGCTTGCTTTGGATACATATTTCAGTTTTTGCCTATCAATGGATTTCAGAAAAGATCATACACACCAAATAAATGAACCAAGGTTTACAGTTATATTCAATGGTATATTTTACTCCCAGCCACACAGCATCCTATGAGGGGAAAATATAGCCCCACCAAAAACACACAATAATTTTGTAAAGGAAAGGCCACAAGACATCTTGGCCTCATGGCTTGATACTGGAGCAATATTGTAAAGTTGCTACACATGTGACAAAGTTCTATTGGAAAGAGGCACTTGAGCGTATGTAACTCCCAAAAAATTTCAGAAAAGAACACAGTTGAAGTGGAAAAGATACAGAATTTTAGAACTCGAACCATCATTTTGCAGAGGGCTAGAATATAGTTTCAGCTTCAGCCTGTTCCTAACTTTGTAGACAAAGCCATAGTCAGAGTTTTCAAAAGATCAAGAGAAAGAATTTAAAAGTTCTCCGAAAAGCCATTTTCTCACAAATTCTCCTTTGGAACAGTATTTTTGTGCCCCTAAACACAGCTCAGCTCCTTCGTTTGTCAATCAGCGGTTTTCCTAAAGGCAATCGCTTTGAGTGACAGGAGCTCTGCCACGTTTCAACAAGTTCCTCTGCTGGAACCACAAGAATAAATAGTTCTTTTAATCTCTCAAAGTGCTTACTAGACATTAACCATTACACTCCCCTTTTCCTCCCAACGAAGAAAGCACACCCCAGCAACTTTCCCCTTCCATGGGAAATGTTTGTACTTATAACATGTACTGGGGGTGGGAGGAAAGAAACAAAATATCTTCGTCAAGAATCCTGCATCACAGCCACCAGATGGTTCTCTGTTACTGTGTTTCTAGGATTTACAGTAATTAATATCCCACCAACCAGCCACCCCATCTTCGCTAGTCATCCTTCCTGCATGGAATAAAAAGTCACAAGCCCTCATCAGTGACATCAGAGTTCCCATGGCTACACACTCAGAACTGACAACCAGCAGATTTAATGTCAATGCATGGAGAAGCAGGATGGGAGACAGTTACTGACAGGAAAAGATTATGCATTCATCTTTAATCACCAACATGAAGGGCTTGGGGGGGGGAGAATCACAGCATGACAGAATCACAGAGTTGGAAGGGGCCATACGGGCCATCTAGTCTAACACCCTGCTCCGTGCAGGATCAGCTTAGAGCATCTCTGACAAGGAACCAGTATTCAGATCAACTTTTGTTGTGGTAAGGTGCTCTCCTTCTCCTCTAGTTTTTTATAACTTATTTTTGAGGGGGAAAAGACATATTGTTGTTCCTGTAGATCATGTAAGAGTGGTAAAAGACTTAAGCTTACATTAGGGATCAGCAACAGAAAGCTCTAGGGTCAAATCCAGCTCTTCCATACATGCAGTAGGGATCAGCAACAGGGTCAAATCCAGCTCTTCCATACATGCACAGGTATAGCTGGAAGTCTAGAGGCAAAACAGCTGCATAGAACTTTGCAAAAAGGAATAAGGTGCCTGATTCATCAACCTGTATTCATTACTTCAAGTCATTTATTTATAGTCTGCCTTTCTCACTGAGACGCAAGGTGATTTACATACTGTAAAGTCAATGCATTCAAAAGAATGAGACATCTTAATAAGCAATGTAATAAGACTAGGATTACAGCACTCTGAAGCAAAGCTTAAGTATTAGACATGATATGATAAACAATGCAGAAAATTGTATTACGTAAGTATAAAAACACATGATACATAGTGGTATAAGTTTTACTGCTATGTTGGTATTGGGGGATGTCTGCATCTCCATACTTAACAATTTTCTCTTGTAAGCCAACAACTTCTGCCTTCCAAAATTGGGTTTCTTTTTTCAGAATCCAGCATGAGATAGTACTCGTTTAAGGTGGGCCACAAAATATTGTTTCATGGCATGACATCAATAAACATATAAGAAAGTCTCCAGGGAACAGGTGAACTACAGAGAAGTCACTGCTCCATCATATTTGGAAGGACAGTAGAGCATCAAGGAGCATCAGGATGGCAGAATGGGAAACTTGCATGCTAAACCGGATGCTAGCAAAAAAACAGAAACCCACAAACACACAAAGTTCATTGAGTAGCACTAGAATAGTCCAAACCATTCACTCACGACACCTTCTACTTCAGTCAGCAGATCTGTGGTATTCATTGAGATTCATGCACTCTGTGTGTACAATGTCACCCATTCAGAATCCTGTTCTTCAATGCAGGAACTTTTAAACTGCATCTCTTGAAGCACTGAAATACTGTTAAAGCCTCAGATGCAGATGTATTAACATGGATTCCAGTGAACATTAAAGGGAAGACAAACAGAATGGCAAGGTTAAATTTGATGTCAATTAACTCTGACATTGATTAATTACAGTAATTATCCAGTCCACTTCTATAAAAACAGAAAGCTGGGGGGGAGGGGCAGGGAGAACAGAACTTTCCCCATGGACAGGCAGTCTTCCTTTCATAGAAAGTAATTCTATTTACAACATTAGAACTATAGATTCCTGCTAAAGCAGCAACTCATATTCAGCTTTTGGCCCTAGTATACACTGGCCTGACCCACATACTACAGTTCAGCAGTGCTGTGCAGAACAGAATTCAGTTCAGCATGCCCAACAGGAACAAGCGACGGTGCTTTTCTGTCTGCAGACACACCACTATTAGCCCATGCTCCAGTTCCTCGAGATCAAGCCAATTCCATCCCATGGAGTCCTATAAAACACATCCTAGAGCATGCAAAACTGTACAAGGTGTAATGGACTAGAACAACTCCCAGCACGAGCAGCAAATACCTGTGTTAGCTGATTATGCTCCCCATTCCAAATCACAGCTTGGGTACTGACATCACTAGAGTTCCTCTGTCAGAAATTTAAGAGGCTACAAAACAATATAATTCAGATTGCATCGTACAGTGCTATAAGAAAAAAAGGATCACATTAAGTTGGCATAGCTCCAAGATGATCCACACACACCACAGCCCTACCCACAACAGGCCCCTTGTCAGTCTGATGCAGTCGGGGGAGGGCTTCCTAACTCCAAATACAGCACACACTGAGTATGAAACAAATCTTACAACAAGATCTCACACACATTACTCAGTTGAAACCCCTCTCCAATCTACGGGAAGAAGACAAGTGCCTCTCCTGAAGAATTAGGGGAACAAAGCTTTCTAATCCAAGAGGCTACATCTGAACCAACAGAATAAATGTTTCCCCATGAACATAGTTAAGAAGAGCACTCTGCAAGCTTTACACCTCAACTGAACCAGACACTTTTTTGTTCTCAAATAATCACTGGAACAGGCAAGTTACAGATGCCGGATTTAGCATCCCATCTGCCTTCATCTACTTAACTCCCATGTAAAATCATTATACCCCATTTACTTGGAGAACCACCCCATCCTTCTCAAATTCCTTTTTTAAAAAGTTTACGAAGCCAAATTATCCTCACCTACCTTCAAAACAGCGAGATGCTTCAGTTGTACATTAGCCAAGGAAGTACTCTCCTTTCATTCCCACAAAGAGGATCTAAAAGAAATCCAGCTCCCCAATATGGGAACTGTGTTTGAGGATTTCTACATAAGGGCACTTTCAAATGTCCATGTGCCTTCTGAGATGGAATAGTTTCAAAAAAAGAATCGTATCATATTCCCTGAAAGGGATAATGCAAAGAACAGTGCCTCATGAATTTTCCTTTAAGAGAATTTTTATGCATTTGCTGCCATGGATTTTAAGTTGTCCCTCCAACTCCAACAAAGACCAACTAATGTATGAACTAACTTGACTAGAGAAACACTCTCACTGGGGTATCTTAGAGGGCATCTATCCATCACCAGGGTCTAATTATCCCCTCCCCCCACACACACCCTTGCCAGCTGGGTTGGTTCCAGGATTTGGGGGCATTCAGAGAGTACTCAGTCACCAGTACATCACCAGCCACTGTGCCCTCTGCCTGATCCAGTCCCCCTCCATCACCAGCCACTGTGCCCTCTGCCTGAACCACCCAAATGCCTCTCCACAACTAGTCACCTGGGCATCTTTTCCTTACAGCTCCCTCAACTGCAGGCCCTCCCAAGCCTATGAACTACACAAGCACCTTTACTCTAAGAACTCTGGGCAATATGTGCAGCAGACAGCAGAGGTGGTAGGAGGGCTTGCCTGTAAGACGGAGTTCTTCCGCCAGGCGTATGAGTAGAAGCCGCCACTACCATCACTACTGTTCCATCATAACCTAGCCCTGGAAGAAGGAACATCACTGTTTTCCGGAACAAATGACGCTGAGTAGGTAGAGCAGTTGTAATAGAGCAGTTGTAATACGCCATCGGGTGGAATATCATGTTAGAACATCCAGAGCACTTTTGTTAATAATAATGTTACTTTACTGTAGTGATTTTAAATGGTTTTAAATATGTTTTATATTGGCTTATGCCTCCTTGTAAGCCGCCCTGAGCCCACGTAGCGGGGAGGGCAGGGTATAAATTGAATTTATAAATAAATAAATATATAGAGGGCGGGCTGAAGGGTGCAAGGGCAGTGGGGAGGTTCTAGCAGGGGTGGCAGCAATGGACACTGCCAGAAGCCCTGGGCCACGGCAGTTGCCCCATCTTGTGGTATGCTGCTGGTGGCCATGCTAGTCAAAGCGCAAGGCTCAGAAAGCAAGAAAAGCTGTCAGCATCTCTGAAACTATGAACTTCACACCTGACACATTAATATAGAGCATCTCTGATGTACAGGCAGACAGATGTACTGATTGAAACTTTATTTTTTTTAAATGCCGGTTATTGATTTTCCCCCTTAAAACAAATTGCTTACTTATAATAAATTGCTTACTTACAATTAACTGGTAAATGTGCATCCCAAGAAAACCTTTCGCATAAGCTTTAGAGTTGGCCAACCTTATCTGGTTTCAGAGAAGAGAGGAGAGCCCTCTTGCCCAGCAAGGAGCCAAAGGATGCACGTGACTTCCTCCGAACAAAAATAGTTTACCCCCTTCTTTAGAAAGTTCTGGGTTGTGGAAAGAAGGCTTATGACCGAAAGACAGAGACACAACAGTCCTGAGTCATGTTGAGCCTTCAACTGTTACACCCTTCTAAAGCCCATTTACTTCAATGGACTTAGAAGGGTGTAACTCTTCTTCGGATGACTCTGTAAATCTCCCAGGACCAAGCAGTGCTTTCACCTTGGTTTTGGGCAACTACCCATCACGGCAATCATTTCTGTTGCTCTCCACAGTCATTTCAGTTTTGACCTCAGTCTCCGTCAACAAAAGGCAACAGCAACAAAAACTGGACACAGTATTTAAAATGAGACTCCAGGAAGGATTTGTACAGCTTCACTATCCTTACAAGGAAGTTAGATTAATAACACGGCTGCATAAACACAAACTGCTGTACGTGGACCAGTAACGGCAACAACTATGATGATGGGAGGGGCTGTACAGACTAAGACCCCATTTCCCATTCACCAGTCTTCCTTCATCCAACTAGAGCTCTTGAAGAGCCTTGGGAATTGCAAGAGAGCAACCTGACTATCTTGCAGCTCAAGGCCACAGCTACCAGTAAAACTGTAAGGGGGGGGGAGCAAAAAAGCAACTCTAAGGCAGCAAACACTATCAGATGAGTTAAGGCTGTTCCCGGAAGCCTCCGCCAACATTCCAGGCAAGAACAGCCAGCTAGACAGCTTCCTAATTGTTGATGAGAGCGCAGTTCCCTAGCAGGGCCCCTCCTGCTCCCCTAAAGCAAACTCACTCCACCTCAAGTGTCGTGGTCATGGCTCCGAGCAGTCCTCCTACACACACCCCCTTGAGTGGCAATTCCCGCTGGACGATCTGTGTAGTGCTTGGGTGTCAGAACAGAAAATTAGGTGTAATAAAGGCAGCACTTCATTAATAAATCCGAACTCCACATCACTTATGATCCCCAAGCTAAATCACAGAAATAATCCACTTGGAAAGGATACATCATGAGTGACAGAATTAGAAGGCTTATTTAAAAATACTGGGGAAGCCTAGTTTAAACATTCATTTTAGAAGTAGATTAGTTAATATCTTTTAAATAGCTAGTTACAACAAAAACAATGATTTTCCTTTTTAAAAAAAAAAAATGC